>NC_028355.1:1449639-1487145 GCF_000741045.1 Vigna radiata var. radiata
ATATATATGTATATATACATATATATATGTATATATATATTTATTTATTTTGAATCTCCTATTAAAGATAAAGTTAATTTAAAGTATATAATTGGTTAAAAATTCTTTTATCAACACTTTTTTAACAACTTTTTGATATCATACGTGACAGCTTGTGATTGGTTCGTTTCAAATGTTTTTTAAACTTAAATTCAAATAGACCACTAAAGTGATGACACATGTCTTATTGTCAAAAAGTTGTTAAAAAAAATTGTCAAAATATCTGGATCCATATAATTGACAGCAAACTTCACCTTACAAGCTCGTTTGGTGGAGTTGAGTTAGAATTAAAATTCACTTCTTAATGTGGTATCAATGCTTAGTCTCACACTCGATATATATATATATATATATATATATATATATATATATATATATATATATATATATATATATATATATATATATATATGGGGTTTGTTAACGCGTATATGCCTGTTTTTGAGTTGATACATTTTAACAATATGTACCGAATTATAGTAAAGAGAAATACCCTCATATATTATGGATTCTAAGTTTTAAAGTTAAGGATATTTAAATAATTTTCATTCTCAAAACTAAAAAAAAAAACAAAGAAACCTCTCAAACCCTTACTCACCTCTCTCATTCCTCTCAATCATTTCTCTTTCATCTATCTCACTTCAACCTTTTCTCTGTTATCTCTAGCCCCAATTAAAAAAAATAAAAAATGTTAAGCAATTTCTTACAAAAATAATAATTTTATAATGAATTTTCATTTTATAATTTTTGTCTTATCTAATTTTATCTAATTTTCACAAGCATAATGACATATGAAGGAATTTGTAATTCGCCTCGAAAAAATCAGAAACACTCGCTATTAAATAATTTCTTACAAAAATTGATTTTATAATGAGTTTTCATTTTATAATTTTTGTCTTATCTAATTTTATCTAATTTTTGCAAGCATAATGACATCAGAAGGAATTGGTAATTGGCTTGAAGGTTTTTTAAGAGATGAGAATTCAACATCTGCATGTGATGAAATTAGAAAGGTTAGTGAAGATGATGAAATTGAAGAGATCTTGAATGAACCTTTGCCTGAAGGGGAACATGCCAATGACTCAACTATTTATGTTGGAAGTCCCACATCGACTAGAGATAAGGCCAAATTATAATATATAAGTGAGGTGCAAACCTCACCTTACAAGCCGGTTTTGTGGGGTTGAGTTAGGCCTAAAACCCACTTCTAACATGGTATCAAAGCTTGTCTGATCCGCTTCCGCTGTCTTTGTTGTCTGCCGGCGATCGACCGCCATGGCTGTCGGCAGCCCCTAAAAGTTTCCTTTTCAACCTGTGCATTTATGCTTCAATGGCCATCTCTAGTTTCTGTCTCGCATCTGTCTAGTATTGCTGTTCGCCGCCGCTCGCCACCGACCACCGTCTCCGGCCACTGTCTCCGGCCATCATCTTCGGCCGTCATCTCCGACCACCATCTCCGGCCGTCGTCTCCGCCACTTGTGCCACTGATGCACCAAACCTTCACCCCTCGGTTCACTAGTGTCTTGACTTCAGCTTCTAAAAATCTCTTCTTTTTATTGAACTTTTTCTTGAATTTTTTTATTCGATCTTTTTCTTCTTGAATTCTTCTTAAATCTTTCTTTTTATAAAGCATCTTTTTCAATTCTGTTTCTTAAATCTTTAATCATCTTCTTGAATTGTTCCTAATAAATTTTTTTAATTCTTATTGAATTTTTCTTATTCTTCATCTTCTTGAATTTTTTTCTTCTTGAATTCTTCTTTCTTGTTATTGAATCTTCTTATTCTTGAATTTTCTTCTTATTCTTGAATCTTCTCTTGCTTAATCTAGTGTTCTTGAATTCTTCTTTCTTGTTATTTAATCTTCTTATTCTTGAATTTTCTTCTTCTTCTTGAATCTTCTTTTGCTTAATCCAATGTTCTTGAATTCTTCTTTCTTGTTATTGAATCTTCTTATTCTTGAATTTTCTTCCTCTTCTTGAATCTTCTCTTGCTTAATCTATGTTCTTGAATTCTTCTTTCTTGTTAGTGAATCTTCTTATTCTTGAATTTTCTTCTTCTTCTTGAATCTTTTCTTGCTTAATCTAGTGTTCTTGAATTCTTCTTTCTTGTTAGTGAATCTTCTTATTCTTGAATTTTCTTCTTCTTCTTGAATCTTCTCTTACTTAATCTTGTGTTCTTGAATTCTTCTTTTTCCTTGACTTGTTGTTTCCTAATCAAGACACTGGTGAATTTGGTACCTGGTGGTTGTGCCGTTGGCATTCCTACTAAAGCTTTGCATCCAACACAATTTCAATCTTTGTTGTTCAAGCTGCGCATTATGGATATATATGTTGTAGCTTGAGGGGCATATTGGAATTATTTTATTCTCTATTCCTATCTATGCATTTATGTTCATATATATTTATACTCATATTCCTTTTTTATATTGCTCTGAACAATTATATATATCAATTGTACTCTCTCTTTATCATGAAATAAGAAATACAATATTTCATTATTTCTTCTCTTGTAAGATGGTATCAGAGTCATGGTTAAAGCCTATCCTAGCGAGTTCTAAGTGGGCATTTCTCTTTCTATTCCACCCGTTGTCAGACCGCTATTGGACCACCCAATTTCTACTATCACGCACGAGATGTCTATACCTCGGCGTGAAGGGGGTGTGTTGGAAGTCTCACATCAACTAGAGATAAGGCCAAATTTTAATATATAAGTGAGGTGCAAACCTCACCTTACAAGCCGGTTTTGTGGGGTTGAGTTAGGCCTAAAACCCACTTCTAACAATTTACAAAGGTAAATTGCTTAACGACGAGTATTTCTTTTTTTTTTTTTCAGTTGGATCTACCATATGATGATAGAGAAAAGGTTGGAGTGAGAGAGATGAAAAAGAAAGGATTTAGAGGGATGAGAGAGGTGAGTAAGGGTTTGGAGGTTTCTTTTTTTTTTTAGTTTTGAGAATAAAAATTATTTAAATATTCTTGACTTTAAAACTTAGAATCTATAATATATGAAGATATTTTTGTCTACTACAATCCGGTACACATTGTTAAAATGTACCAACTGAAAAACAGTCGTAGGCATGTTAACAAACCCATATATATATATATATATATATATATATATATATATATATATATATATATATATATATATATATATATATAATTGGATTGGCTGTAAACATAATATATATAAATTTTTATTGTTTTTGTCTTTTATCAATATAATAGATATGTTTAGATTAGATTAATTAATTTATATCTTAAATTTATTTGTGGTATCATTGACTATACTCACACCTAACCACTACAATACATTTATGTGAAACTACTTGTCCGTTTACGTGGTCTATTAAAATTATGCTTGTTAAGTTTGTTGGATGAATCCCAGCTTTTGTAATTATGTAACATATAATCTCAGTTATAAATATATTTTTTGTGGGTTGCGTGAGTTAGTAAGGAACCTGTTTTAATTTTTCCAGGAATCACCTTACAAATAATGGAAATAAAATTTTCCTTTATAAATAGAAAATATATTTCAACAATTATATCACATACAGAAAATTGAATCTTAATAAACTTTAAGGTGGAACCAATTAAATTCTGTTTTTAATTGGAAAGATTCATTGATACAGTAGTTAAGACACTGATGATATTTCAGAAACTCGACTCAATCACCAAAATAAATAGAGCAAGTGTTGTGAGAATTGAAAATAGAAGTAACTCTATCTGACAACCAATGCAAAAACTTGTCACTGAAACATGTGTCTGTCTAATTATTTATGTCATACTGGTGATTATATTAACCTGATTAATTTATTATAATAAAACTTCACTAATCCCGGGAACCAAGTTTAACACAAGATTAGTTAAATTATTATATATTTTAATCCAGGAACTATGACAGTATTTCATGCGAGTTTCTGTTCATGTAAAGGAGTAATGAATAAGACAGTAAATAAGAAAGAAGACTCTAAAACTCGGATTTGAAGAAAGGAAAAACTTCTTTTAACAACACTTTTTTAACAATTTTTTTACAACGCATACGTGACAGTTTATGATTGGTCCGTTTTAAATATTTTTTAAACATAAATTGAAATAGACCAATAAAATGATGACACGTGTCCCGTTGTCAAAATAATTGTAAAGAAGTGTTGCCAAAATATACGTCTGCACAGGATTATCAATGTTGTTCATGGTGTTCTGCCTCTAAAGACCCAACAGTGTGTGTAATGCTATTCAATGTAATCATTGCGTACCTCCAAAATGCCAACTTATTTCCTTTTTTTCTAATCATTCATTCAATCTTTTTATTCACTTTTCTCTCCCTCCCTTCTGTTGCAGCAGGACTATCAAAAACATTATTGAAGCTTTGTTTTTATTTAACCACACTGAAAATGGAGACGGAACAGCACTCAGAGCCACCTTTTATATTATTTGATGACAGCTAAAGAGCACTTCCATCAGACACCTAAAGAAAACAAGTTATGATTTATTTGTCAAAAGAAAATCAACACTTTATAACGTCATGATCGGTTCTTGCAAAGAAAATAGAGAAATTTATTGAAGAAAACTGGGGTTGTATACAGTATTGATACTCTATATGCTAATGCACACCCAGTTGTAAAATAGGACAGTAAAATACAACAAACTTTATTAGTTTTGACATGTATACGACCACCACTTGCTGGCTGAAACTCATCAAACTAAAACCAAATAAGATATAATTAAAAGCTTCCAATTCTTTTAGCGAGAGGGCGAGCTTTACACATTGCCTCCAGTGGAATTAGCCTTGACAATGTGATCCAATTGTTCTCTGTCATGTCAAGCTTTTCATCATTCACTCGTTTCCAGTCAAAACATTGAATCAACAATCCAATGGTGTAGCTCACACTCTGCATAGCCATGGGTTCTCCAGGGCAAGCCCTTCTTCCCATTCCAAAAGCTACTAACTTTTTCTCCTCTCCTTCTTCATCAAACCTCTCAGGTTTAAAGCTTGTAGCATCCTTCCAATGATCAGGGTCTCTCTGCATGGCCCAACCATTCACAATCACTATTGAGTCTTTCGGGACATTGTATCCTTCAACAGTGATATCTTCTGAAGCCACGTGTGGAATTAGAATTGGAGCTGGGGGATACAGCCTGAGTGTCTCAAGAATGATCTTCCTAAGGTAAGGAAGTTTTGGAAGGTCTGATTCATTCAACAATCTATCTTGTCCAACAATAGCGTCCAATTCTTCTCTTGCCTTCTTCAACACCTCTGGGTGATTCAACAAATTAGATAAAGCCCACTCCAAAGTTCCAGTTGATGAGTCTGTTCCGCCAAAAAGCATAGCCTACAGTGGAAAATTCACCATATGAAGTCAGAAAAACTGTTCCGCCAAAAAGCATCTCCTTCTCTTTACAAGATGAGACACCGTGCAATCAATAAACAATTATATATAAACATAGATTCATTACCAAAGCAAGGCCTTTGATGATTTGGTCAGTGTAATACTCAGGCTGAGTCTCTTGCAGTTTGAGGAGATGGTCGATCATGGAATTCTCACGATCCTTGCTGTTACGGTTCTCATCCAAGATCTTGTTCAAGATGGTATCGTACCTGTCGCTAATGTTCTTCAACCGCTTCTCGAGGTTCTGGAAATCGAACCACCTCAGGAAAGGCAAGTAGTCACCCTTGTTAGATAAGCCCATGAGTTTGAGCATCTCCGACACGCAATCTCTGAACTCCCGGGCTTCCTCCACGTTCTGCATGTCAGTCTCCTCCCCGTAAAACCTCTTCCCCGATATCATTCTCATGATGTTGTTGTAGGTCAAGTCGCTGAACATGGAAGTTATCTCCATGTGCGCATAATCCACACTGGAGTTCCTGGCCAACCTGTGAATCAGGCGCTTGGTTTCGTCGCTTCGGATTCCGGCGAAGGAGTGGACGCGCTGCGTGGAGAGGACGTCGAGGGAAGTGATGCGGCGGAGGTTACGCCAGTGCTCGCCGTGGGAGCAGGACCCAACGGTGGTACAGTCGTAGAAGATGTACTGCCCGGAGAGGGAGCGCACGCGGTTGGCCAAGGTAACGTCGTGTTTGGTGAAGCATTCTTGGTATGCTGAGGGTGAGGAAACAACAACCACGAGCCGAGAGCCGAACCAGAGGGAAATGATTTTTCCATATTTTTGGGACATGCGCTGAAAAAAACGGTGGATTGGTTGTTCGACGAGGTTAAGGTTTCCTATTATGGGAAGAGCATTGGGACCTGGTGGAAGGTTTCTTAACTTTCTGCTTCTTTGGAAAAGGAACTTGAGAGTGACGATTAGGACCAAAGCAAGAAGCGAGCAAGATAAGAAGAGAGACATGGTTCCTGGTTTTTTGCACCAGAAAGGTTGTTGCTGCTATGTCTGTATATCAGTAGTTGCTTATACTGATGAGATATGCAGCATGGGAAGTCGCCTTTATATAATGCCCACTCATAACATGATGACAACGCCATTTTAGGACAATATTTTACTAAACTTTGTCTTGGTCGTCATGGAATTAAGCATCGTATTTCATTGTAAATATAATTTTCCTTGTTGAATTTTAACACAAGGACAAGGACTTTTGGTCCATCAAATAATTAAAGGTGATTTAAAAAATATTCTTAAAATCATTGTTAGCAGAAATAGGAGGTAGCTGAGTTAATCCGTGGTAGCCCTCGGTGATCGTCACCTACCACTTCTTTCCTCCATAGTCATCTAACATCTCACAAGCCCATAGTTTCTTATATATCCATAGATTTTTCTGCATGAACAGACAAAAATAAATAAAAAGGTTTAAAATGTCTAACTCTATAAATTTAAAATGTTTTATTTCTTATATCTTTTTACGTTGATTTAATACTAACTTTTAATGATGATAAAAATAAAAACTATTACAAAATATTAAGGTGTTAAGACAATTATGTGTATCAACTTGGACTCGTGTATCTTCATGGTGATTGTGATGAAGGAGGAGTATGGCGGCTTCAACATTTCCTAACAAAGAACTATGGTGGCACAAAAAAAAGTCTATGATGTGGAAAATAGTTTTAATAATTGAAATAATAATTACAAGTAATGAATCATTGTCAATCACTGTTTAGTCAATAATTCCAACTTTGAATATATTTTTTATGAAACTACATCTTCATTTTTATATCATCGATTAATTGTCTTATCTCTCCCAACTCACTCTTTTAGTGAATAATTATAAAAAAAAAATTTAAAGGGGTTTTATATTTAGATAATTTACTTAGAAGAAAAATTACGGAAAAAACGGAACGGTTAATTTTATTATTCCTTTCCAAATTATAATACCACTCCATAAATATCCTTTGAATATGAGTGACCGAGAAAAGTAAACTCATCATGCATGGTCAAAGTCAAAGACTCGTGTATTCTAAAAAGTTAAATATTGAGAGAAAACACGACTGCTATCGTATGTACATTTGAACATTTTAAAGTACACATAATTATTTATCAAAGATATTTTATTTTCTTCTTTATATTTTTGGAAATATTTAACAACAACGTTATAATTCTTTTCAATAATAAAGTATTATATTTGGATGATTAACATAAATATAAATAGAATCTTCGGATAATTTGTGTAGTTTGAAGTCTCTGCTCGTTCAATTCCATTCTGCTACGTACCGCAAGTGTAGACTTTTCAATGCAAAAAATTCTGGGCAAAGCAATCAACCATGAAAATTTCCTTATAGATTAGTTCAAACAAGTGAATACATTAAACTATAGTTTCATTACTAATTTTCTATAAATAAAATCTTAGAATTCGATCTGTGTATAATGTAAACATATTGCACAAAAAGATCTTCAATAATTTAATAATTTGATACTGATCCTATCTAATATTATTTTTCGACCTCAGTTTTGACTTTGGTTTTCATAAATTTCGAGCTTCGCTGTGATGTTCCACGTGCTTGTATAAAATCATATTTCTATATTACAATATTCTTTTATGTTTATCAACACAGTACTGATTTAAATCGTTGGCTTAAATATGTTTTTAGTTCCTATACTTTGAGGCGATTTTGGTTTTAGTTCCTCTTTCAAACTAAGGTACAATTTAGTCTTTCAACTTTAAAAAACTCTGGTTTTAGTTTTTTTACCAAATTTTTTTAACTTTATTTAGTATAAAGACTAAAAATATGTTTAATCTTAAATTCTTTAATAAATAATTTTGTATTTGAGTCAGAAAAACGCAGGTAAGAGTAACAGTCTATTGAAAAATATCAAATTAATGATTTTTAAAATTAGTAATTGATGAAATTAATGAATATTTTATACGAATGTGATTTTCTGTCAATTAAATATCTTATACAATAATTTTCGTGAATAGTTGTTATATTATAAATTTAAAACATAACTTACGTATTTAAGAATATTTGTTTACTACAAATTTTAATTGTAGTACTATAATTTATATATCATAAAGAAATAGCTTGTGATAAATTATAATTACATAATAATTGGTCCTCCTGAAAGTGCTGTATTGTCTGTTTTCATCTATTTTTTCCGTTTAAGTTAGATGACGGAAATCCTATTCAAGCTGAAGGCTTATCCGTCAAAATTGTCTGTAATAAAAGCAAATTTGTCCCTTAAACGAATTCGGACATGTCTTTAATACGACATGACATATAATGTTGTCGTTTCTCTATTAATTAATGAGAACTGTTTCGTGAGTGACATTGGTAAGAAATTTTAAATATTACCACCTTGTGTTTTCTATTTGCATCACTCACCTTTTAGATTTTTTTTATTCGTATGTACACTTCTGTAATACTGGACATTTTTTATGATTTTCAGGTACATGTAGTATTTCTATAGTATATTAAATAGGACCGTTACATTTTATATACGTATTAGTTACTATAATAATGATGTACACTTATAATATGGGTTAAATGATTTTCTGGTATTAAATATTCTTTTGTGATAGATTTATTTTCGTGGTTATAATTTTCTGGTGTGGAGGGTATCAAATTGAGAGATCGAAAAGGATTTTAAGGTAAGTACATAGATCAAGATATTAAGAATAAGATTAAAAAAATGAATGGTTACATATAGATTGAAAAGGAGGAATCAAAATAAAGCCATCACCACAAGAGTGAAAATTGAAAAGTGATAGTTGACCTCAGAAATACATAGGACAGTAATTCAAGGAGTGAAATGGTTTTATAAAAAATTTGATCTTTTTAATTAATTGTTGAGATGCTGATTCTTTATATTTTTTTAACTTTCCAAAAAAAAACTAGGGAATAAAAAATAACACATAAATTTTATTGTGCTTCAATTTAACTTAAATTTATGTTCAATTTTCTTTCAAACAACCTAAATTTGAAAGATTTTCACTGTAATAGTTCACAACATTATAAGTATATCTTAATAATTTTATACCTTAAGTTATGAATAGAAAAATAATATTTTAACACCAATTTTTGACACCATTTTGACACTGCACACATGTCAAAATATGGTTGGACGATTTGAAATTAAAAAAAAATTGATTTTTCTCTTTTAAATATGCCCTTATCTCAGTTTTTTTTTAATTTGAAATCGTTCAACCACATTTTGACACAAATACAGTGTCAAAATAGTGTCAAAATTGGTGTTAAAATATCATTTTCCTTATGAATAACTTATACACTTATCAAAAACCAAACTCTACATGTAATGTTTCACACAATTACATCAAGATTATCACATGCACAAAGTAAACGGAATAAATATATACGAGCGTAGATGTTATAAATCAATCTGCTATCAAACAAGCATCTTTATAATCAAATTCATCTTAATAGCTTCTTGAGAAATTTTACAAAAACGTAGTTGTTGCTCTTTTTTAAAAACTTTAGTGTTTCTTTCTTGCAAACTCTGCTCTTAGATATGAAAGTTCATGTCTTTGAAATGAGAAGAAAGCTTATTTTAAAAGGAAAATCAGTTTATTGATGCTATTAATCAATCTCTTAATATAATTTAAATTTGAATTTTGTAATTTGATTTTATTTTAATCGATTATATAAGTATGCTATTCAATTAATGACAATTATATATTTCAAAACAGATTATTTTCAAATCATCAATTATGCTCTTATTTGATTATACTCTAATTAACTTGATTATAAGAAGATTCAATCTTGATTTACAACCAATTAGACTCAATTTTACTAATCTAGATTTTCTTAAACATTTGGACATCATAAAAAACTTATCAATAATCTCCCTCTCCCAACACAACTCTCATTAAAAAAGAAAAAATATAAATATCTCAAATACAGTTATTAATTCTAATGATAATATCTCAACTTGAAATATTAGCATCATCCACAAAGCAAAAATGAGATTAGTAACACAAATCTCAGTTCTCCAAGAGAATAGAAACCTTATAAGAAGTTTTGAATATGAACTTTCATTCTTATTAGAGAACTTGTTCCAAAATGTGTCATAGTTTGATATCGCTTAAGAGTTGGAATTAAGAGCAATTTAAATATATATTTCTTTTTGACCCTCAAATATATCTTTTAGGTCTTGTTCACTTGAGTGCATTTGAGGGAGAGTAATTGAGTGGATTTGAGAGGATTTGAAAATAATTTTTGTTGTTGTTTATTTGAGTGAATTTGGAGATAAACGAGAATGGACTTAGAAGTAAAATTTGTAAAAATTAGTGTAGGATTTAATTTATGTGACTGATTAAAAAATTTACTTCCAAATTTACTCTCAATTACCTCCAAATTCATTCAAATAAACAACAAAAAAAGTTATCTTCAAATCTTCTCAAATCCACTCAATTACTCTCCCTCAAATCTAAAGTGAACAAGGCCTTAAGGTAAAAACGAAACTCCAAACTTCAAAACAAAATCGGTTTATGGTCCAAGTAAGCAGTTTATTAAAATAAATATTTATATACCTCTATTAAATTAATTGTAATATACCTTTATTAAAATAAGTTTTTTTAATTGCTTATTAATGAATGATTTCAAAATAAACTGTGGAAATTTATGAAAAAGTTAAAATTTGGAAATTAAATTTAAACACTTACTAAAGAACAGAAAGAGACTTTAGACTTCAAGAGATTACGAGTCTTATTTTCTTGACAACCAAAACTATATTTTATTCTTTTAACCCATTCTTAATTATATATTTTTTTTTTCAAATGCACATATAACTTATAGAATAATCTTAACAAATACAATATTAGTTGCTTCAGTCCAAATGAGTTTTTCTAAACTAAAAATAATAAATACTTATTTAAGATTTATAATATCTCAACAAAAATTAAGCAAATTTACCATATCATCTATTAAAAAATAAGTATTAAATTAAATTAATTTTAGAATTTAATAAATACTTTTTTTACAAAAATCTCAAAATATATTTTTTTAAAAAAAATATGATACATTTTAAGATAAATTATTTTATTAGTAAAAATAAAAATATATCATTTTTAAGTTTGATTTATCAAACTCTTGAATCATCTCTATTACAGAAAGAAAAATACATCAAATATGATAATTGAAAGAAGATATTTTTCTATTTATACTTTAACATTATCTAAGAAATTTTTAATTTTAAGCTATACGAATGTCATTATTATTAATATTTTAACTTTAAAAGTGACTGATTTGACAAAAAATAAAAGTAGGTTGCATATTAGAAAAACTACTTCGTATGTTGAACTTACAACATTCAATATGAGACTATTTACAACTTTGATTCTGCCATCAATGTAGAAAGAAACTCTTCTCGACGAGTGTTGACTTTTATCTTTATAGAATCATAAATAGTTGAATAACTAGAAAACTATAAAGTACTTTTTATTTCTTTCTTACATTTATTTTTTTAAAATAAAATATTGTTTACTCTTTAAACTTAAATAAAAAATGAAAATTTGATTATATATCAAACTTTAATATATTTTTATCTTCAAAAGTAAAAATAATAAATATTTTTTTTAATTCAACGACGTCAACTTTATTTTGTGTCAAACTATTCAAATGTTAATTTAAAACATAATATATATTCAACTGTAAATTTTAAATATCAATTTGTATCAAATTTTGAAACAACTTCAATTTGCATTAAAATTTTAAAACTAAAAACATATTTAATATTTTTAAACATCAGCAAAATGGTTTCTAAATTTTGGTCTTTAAGTCATTCAAGAAATATTTGGTTGGATTTCTTTCTGTTAAAATATTCTTAATCAATTCACTCCCTCTCAATATTATTCAACCTCTTTAATTTTAAAAATATTTTGCCTGATAAAAATTTCAAAATTCTCCGACTACGTTTTTCATTCGATTTAGTTTTATAATAATTTATAGTGATTATAATATTTTTATTCATAAAAGTTGTATACAATAATTAAAAGATTTATAATATTTCATTCAAAATCGTCAACTAAAAGAGAGCTAACTCCATAATTATTATAATCACCCGTGAATATTATGCATACACAAGTTTATGATTTTCTGGAATTAAATCACCAACGTTAATTTCCATGGTGAAGGCATATAAAGGTGCATTTCAAACGATTAATTTCCAATTTATTTGAACTTTCTATTGAACATATTTCATACCATGTCTATAGTTTTATAAGTGTCTGAATTTTTTAAAGTTCTGAAAGCGTTGACAAGTGGCTGCTATGGTTGGTGTTCAACGCAACAATTATATATATTATCATTCCTCTAAACAAATATTTATTTTAGTTCATTGCTTGGGAGACATTGTTATAATAATTTATAAAATTATTAAATCTTAGAAATCACAATCATTTTAGTCTTTGTTACGTATAGTTATTTGTTACAGTTTATATGAAAGGAAAAAAAATGTTTTGATTCAAATTTTTTTAATGATATCTTAATATAATACACATGATATTTAAAAAAAATGATTAATTTGTTTTAAATATTTTTAAAAAAAAATTGAAACGGGCTTATTTTTTATTTGTTCAAAATGATGAAGCAGAAATGTCTGGTCAAATTATCTGATGTCAGTGGATTGAATCTGTGTATATGAATTTTCCAAGGTAAGAAAGGATCAAAGTTCTACCATTGATGTCATTGTATAACCCAATCTTCAAGTTATTGAAGTTGCAGAGTAGCCATCTTCATTTCTACAACCTATTCTTTCACTGTATAAAATTAATCATTCACTATGGAGATTTAATCTCACTGTATAAACCATTTGTAATTTGATCATTAATATTAATTATGAGCGTTCTAGTTATTTATTGTTAATAGTCTTTATCATTAAGTATTATTAATAGAATCTAACATAAATAAGTAACTAAAACTTTAATAAGTGATAAAAACTGATTTAGACTCTTATTCAAACACAAATTATAAAATCTTATTAATAATACAAATTCTTTTAGATATTAATAATTTTTAATTTATCAAATAGTGTTTAATTTATTAATGATTAACTATTTTTATCTCTAAATTAATTATTATTTAATAATTGTCTTGTAGTAATAATTAAAAAAAAATTAACAATAAAAATAAAATTATTAATGATTAAAGGTAACATGTACTACCTTTATATATATATATATATATATATATATATATATATATATATATATATATATATATAACGTGTTACTCAACTGCTTCCACTTTATTCAATTTAGGATTTTCAATATTTTCCAATTAAGTAAATGTCCTTTAAAACATTTTCTCATGATAAAATTTGTAGTAAATTTTTGTTCATCATAATATATACGTTATTTTATTATTATTGTTGTTGTTATTATTATTAAAATAAAATGTTATAGGTTAGACGAAAACACTCATATGCCTCTTCTGATTGTTTGATTAAAGGATGTTTTCGTTTGATATGTATACCTACATTTATTTTATTAGAAATATTGACACTAATAAAATTATTATGATTTTATATTAACACTATAATAATTCCACGTCCATGACTTGTATATATATGTGGTGCGAGGAGACATAATTGCCACTGGAAATGTTGTGCAAGTTATTTCTTCGAATGGATGTAGATTCTCCTAATTGCGAGAAGGTATGTTTTTTAACTTTCAAAATCAAGTTTTATTGGAGTTGCTCAAATAATTAATTAATAGATTTGTATTCAATAGGTTCAAAATTGCATCAACTTTCTATCATCTACAATCTCAAATGCAAAGGAAACATTCTACTACTTCTACAATTCTTCTATTTCGACTTTCTCATTTTCTAATGGAAACTATGTTTTTTTCACTTTTTTTTAAAGTCATTTAAGTATTATTTTATATTTAATTTATATATAAAAGTTAAGTCTTGATGAGATTCCAAGTTTAGGATATATTGTTGGATTTTTTTATATAATTTTTTTTTTTGAAAATTCCACATTAATCAAAGATAAAATTAATTTATAATTTATAAATAAATATAAATCTTATTTTATAAACCGATTTGGTAAATTGAGTTAAGTTTAAATTTCATTTCTAATATTCCTAATATCAGGTTGTTAATGTTCATTAAAAAGCATCTTCACAAGTTGAGTTTGGTTTAGTTTTTAAACTTTAATGCTTTCTTTTAGTATAAAGCCTTTTCTACCAAAAATATAAATTTCGTAGGGTCATGAAATCCAAAATCGACCATAGGGTAACCTAAATAACACACATTGCATAGATTCTAAATATCAAGTTGAAATTTTCTTCTACACTTTTCTCTCATTAACTAACAATCACGTGATATCTCAGTTTAAAAGGTAGAAAAATTATATCAGATAATTCACCATGTAATAGCCAATGAGAAATAACTTTTCAATAATAAAAATGAATGACAATAAAATTATTAAATATCAGAATAAATTGTATACGACAAAAACTTCAATATTATAAAACTATCTTTTAAAAATATTAAATGAAAAGTTAATAATTTAATAAATTAACATAATTTATTCTCATCCTTTAATAGTTGAAATAATCAAACTCCAGTTCCAGTGGTTACTTATAAAATCAAACTAAGCTTTATATCTCACTGAAATGAATGAAAATTACTTCTGACATAAACTATATCTGAAAATTAGTATTCTTTATTTAAATGTGATTATCTGAATTGAAAATGATATATATATATATATATATATATATATATATATATATAACAGTGACATCATGAACTGAAGCTGCCTCTTAAAAGTTATCCACCACCACCTACCAATTTAGTTTCAAATCTTCGTTGTCTCATGCTACTAAAAGTCAACGATGACTTTTCTTCTCTTTCTAGACAAACATGTCACCTATCACTCAAGAAAAAGCAAAAATATATCTTGTTTTTTCAAGATCAACTTGTTTATTAGTCATTCCATAAAAGTTGTACTGACTGATCCCGTTAATCAATATATACGATTATTATAATTAGATTAATATTTATCTGAAATATATTTTAAATTTTATATTAACAATAATAAGTTAGTTATATTTAATATATATTTATTTTTAAACTGTTGAATGTTTATTCACTTTGACATCAAAATATTTTTGTAAATATGATAACATATGTAAAAAGTCGGTCGAATGAAGTTTGAAGAATTATTATTCTCGATCCACAAATCAAAATAAAAGTTATTAACGTGGTTGAAATATATTATTCATTTTTTCTTAAAAAATTCAAAAGGGTAATATGCATCTGAGGCTATATAAAGATTTTTCAACGTAATGAATTTGTTCCTACACGGACAAAAGTATGATGTACGTATATACAAAGAAATAAAGATAAAGAAAAAAATATATATTAGTTTTAATTTTCTCCGCATAACTAAGAAAATTTGCTATCCAATATAAATCATAAATGATTGTAGTTGTTAATAGTTTATTAATAATTATGTTTTTAAGTAAATAATTAAAATTGTAAATAAAGTAAAAGTAATAATTAAATAATTTAAATTTAAATAATTTCTAAAGTAATTTATTTTAATATATTATTATCATTTTTAGATTAAACAATTTTTAAAATAAAATTATTTTTTAATTATATTAATATAAAAGATATTTTATTACATTAATCAATTGATTACTGTTTTTATTTTATTTTTTTCATTTTCTTTTTATTAAGTACACTTTCTGCTTTTGTTTTTCTCATCCGAACACGAGTACTAAAGTATGTCTTTGAGTTTTTCATTAATGTTGATTTTGTCGTGTAGTATTTCAAGTGGGTGGGACACTGTGAGAGAAGTCATATAAAATATTAATAAGAATAAAAAATCTCTGCGATATTTTTAATACTTGACAGTTTCTAATTGAAGGGATAAGAGATAACTTATTTGTTTTACTATTCTTGAATCTGTTTTGTAAAATAATCATTATATCTTAAAAGTAAAAGGGACGTTAATATTTTTTAAATATATATATATATATATATATATATATATATATTATAATTTATATTTGTTTATAAAATAATTGTATCTAAAATTAAAATTTATGATTGAAATTTTAACACATTTAATTTTTGATTTTGGGAAAAAATACTCATCCAAAAAGTAAACTAAACTCGGCATATGATTAAACTAAGGAGTGGATATGGAGAGAGGGAGAGAAAAATAATAAAGAGAAAAAGAATTAAATGTGAAATTATATATAGGGAGAGGATATAATTTTTTGTTTTTTTTTTAATTTTTTCTACTTATTTACTCCTTTTTAAATTTAATAATTTTTCATAATAAAAAACTACTTTTTAGTTTTATATTTTGTAATTATTTGAATTTAAATAATTAATTGTTATAAAAAAATTATTAAATCTTTTATATTTTAGTAACTATTTTTCAAATTTAAATAATTACTTATAATATTATTTACACAATATTATTTATAATATTTTATATTTTAATAAATAAAATTTATTTTATCTATAATTATATCTATAGTCATATATTTTATTTTTTTAATTTTATTTATTTAGTTACTACTTTTAAAATTAAAATAATTTATAAATATTTAAAATTATATATACATAAATTTGAACAAAATTAAGTGAATTGCATTGAATTATCAATTAACTCCATTATATTGAAAAAAAAAATTGAACCAATTACATAAAAATTGAATTGTACTATTTTATAATTTAATTTAAGAAAATTAAACCTCCAAAGTTATAGTCCATTTAACTACTCATTAATTTAAAGCTAATTTATTTTATATTATTTTTTTACTTATTTGAGAATTTCTAAAGTTGTCATTCAATTTGACTAATCTTAAATTCAGTTGATTTTTCTCTCGAAGTTTATTCTCGACTAATTTTTTGCGAGACACGACTTAGCCAAATTTTGGTTCAGAATGTTTCGGTGGAGTTTTGTTTGTGTTCGACTTGGCCAAATTTGACTAATTTCTAGTTGAGTTTAACTCGACAAATTCGATCGATTTTCAATTGGGACCATCTTAATCATTTGTAGTCGTCCTAACTAAATTTCACTGATTTTCAACTAGAGCTGATTCAATAATTTTTGGTTGGGACTGTCTCAACTATTCATGTCGTCTCAATTGAATTTCAGTCATTTTCAACCAGGATAGACTCGATTGAGTTTGGCCAATTTTGATTTAGACCAATTTGACTAAGTTTTGTTGATTGACCTGATCGAGATTGGGCAATTTGTGTCATCCTAGCTGAATTTTATCAAATTTTGGTCGGAGTCAATTCAGTCAAATTCGATCAATTTTCAATTAAGATCGACTAGATTAAGTTTTGGTCATGGTCATTCCAACTGAATTTAATCAACTTTGGACCAAGATTGATTCAATCGAATTTAAGTCAAAACTGACTAACTTGATTAAGTTATAAGTTATGTTTGTGCATAATGAATTTAATAAATATTTAGATAAAGAATATAATTTTAAAATGATTTTTTATGCTTCTTAAATTGTTGGGTTCACACATGAAATGTATAATTACAAATTAATATACGGAGAAAGTATTGTAAATGGTTTATACTTCAGTCATGAAACATGCTTTTTCTATAGTAAGTTGTTGACACACGTATACTCATTTAACATTATTTTATAATAAGTAAAAGTGTGACCACGTAATTTTTCCTTTTTTTTAATACAGAAACAAACAAAATACTAATACTGTATAAAAAGTATCTAAGTGAAAATATACACGAAATATGATTATTTTGAAAATTTCTCTGATAAATGGAAATTGACACATTATGAGACAGATGATTAAAAAAAACATTATGATAAGATTATTTCAGTGCATAATGTTTTTTTTTTCTAAAAAATATTTTTCAGAAAAGTCAAATCACATTCTCTGACTAAGTTTGGATTTTGTAAACATTTTTAGTAGTTTGAAACAAGTTGGGTATTTATTTTAAATATGTTCAATTTAGACGGCTTCGTTTTTAATAGAAACTTGGACGATAATTCAATAAGCCATCAATAAAAATCTTTATTAATTTCTGTTAATGCTGATTACCATCAAGTTCAACGTATTGTCAATAAAATTTATAGGAATTTTTTTTTTGTCTGTTGGTAAAATAAAAATATATTTAGATTAATTGAAGTGATTGATAACTATTTATCATATACATTGAAGTGATTTTTCCTTTGAAGTTGAGGCGTTCCAGAAAGACATCCACAAAGGTATTTTTGACCCGTTTTTCTTCTCGTACCTTCAACATCATACGTTGGACTTAATGAATTGTAGACTATACCTTAACCGCACCAACTACCTACCTCCGCAGCCATTTGTCAAACAACATCTAATTCAACTAAATTATTTATGTCACATCAATTTATTTTGAGTTAAATATGTTTTTAGTTTCTATATTTTGGGGTGATTTTGATTTTAGTCCCTCTTTCAAATTAAGGTACAATTTAGTCCTTCAACTTTAGAAAATTCTAGTTTTAATCATTTTTACCAAATTTTTTTTAATTATTTTTACCTTAGTTTGAAAGAGGGACTAAAATCAAAATCGTCTCAAAATATGGAAACTAAAAACATATTTAACCTAAGAACTTAAATCAGTACTGTGTTGATAAACATAAAAGAATATTGTAATATAGAAATATGATTTTATACAAGCACGTGGAACATCACAGCGAAGCTCGAATTTTATGAAAACCAAAGTCAAAACTGAGGTCGAAAAATAATATTAGATAGGATCAGTATCAAATTATTAAATTATTGAAGATCTTTTTGTGCAATAAGTTTACATTATATACGCATCGAATTTTATTGATCAGCCATATGTTTTTAATCATTTTTATCAAATTTTTTTAACATTATTTGTTATTTTAAATGTGTTTCTCAGTTAACATTAAAGCAAAAACGTGTCAAACAGTGTAAACAATTCAAATGCTATAATAAAACGTGCTTGAAACAACAAATAAAATTTTAAAAATTTGATAAAATCGACTAAAACCAAAGTTTTCTAAAGTTGAAGGACTAAATTGTACCTTAGTTTGAAAAAGAGACTAAAACCAAAATTGCCCCAAAGAAACTAAAAACATATTTAACCCATTTATTTTTCATCCATCATTCATCTATCAAAAACCTACCTACTGTTCAAACTAGGAATTTTTAAATTAATTATTGTTCGAAAGTTTTTTAAATTTTAAAAAATATCGAATAAATATATCGCATAAATATTGACACAGACCGACAATACAATTCTTATATATGTAAATTTGAATTAATAATTGATAGACAAGATTTTTTGTTTTTTTCTCCGAAAGAAATACTAGTTGCAGTTTTGTCTTGTCAGGGTTTGATCAATAAAATTCAAAATAAGCATCAGACACTTTGAATTTGGAGTCATGTGTGATGAAACTCCTTCTCTTTTGGGAGTGTGATTTTTGTTTATTCGTTCTATACATAAAAAATCATAATATCATTCAATTTAGTCAAAGTTTGAATAATTAAGTTGATAAATGCACACATATTCTTCATCACATGTAGTAGCTGGGACTATATATATAAAGACCTCGTGCATGCTTCACCATCACCACTCAGGTGCATGCACATGCACTCAAGTACATGCACATGCATACATATATTCTTTATCTCAAACTGCTACTTACTCTGTATATAATATCACTGCAATCAACCAGGTTTGCCACAGCCACACTCAAAATCCAGCTGATGGGATTTCATTTTTGCATTTGTTTCATGTTCATAATTAAAAACCTTGTTTAGTTGAAGTACTTTATTACTTACATCATTCATTATCTTAATTCAGCTCTAAATTTTTATTTATTGGATCGTGTTACGTAGTTTTTGTGGATGAGTATAAGATTATCTAATATATATTGGGTTTAGATAAAGAATTTCATAACGATCATTTACTCTTTTTTTAAGAAAATTTAAAGTGCTTTTTTAGGTTTTGTATAGAATCCAAGAATGCATTAAAATTTTAAAAAACCTGTGGTTTTATGTTTCATTGTTTATGCTTTGAACTCTAATTAACTTGATGTTCGAAAGTGTTTTATGAGTAAACTTTGTGGTAGTAAAACATTTATTAAGGATTTGTGAATATAAATCTTTAACTAAGGAGGTGATGGCTGAATATATGTTTTAAAAGAGATATCATATATATTTTGAAAAATGTGTTTCATAAATCTCATTCTATAAAGCATATCATATGTTCTAGAAAGCTAATTTTAAAAATTATATTTTAGAAAACTCGTTCAAAAAGGCATGTCATGAGTTTAGAGAAAGTTATTCCGAAAATCATGTTGCAGAAAATCTGTTTTAAAGATCATGTTTCAAAAATTTCAAGAAAATTGCTGCGGAAGAGTAAAATGGTTATTAGATAAGGGTGCAAGAAGAAAAGGCCTAGCGCATTGGATCTTGCAGTAATCACATTAGTGAATTGGGTTTCGCCATATTGATGGGTTTTAACTGTACCTCCGATTTTGCTTACCATACACCTGTAGGATTAGGAAATTACATTTGTACCCTCTTCTAGCGGCGGCCCACCTCTTAACCATGATGCATTCTGAATTTACCTTTCCCAAATGTATTTTTTAGTATAATCTGAAGAACGCATTTTTGGATTAAAAAATATGTTCCGAAATGCGTATTTTATATTGTATTAGAATAAATTTTCGAATACAAAATTTAAAAAAATATATATAAATATGGAAATATATTTCATAATACATGTTTTAGAATGTATTCTCAAATGTATGAATTTCCTGATCTGAAATATATATTTCACAACTCATTTTTAGATATAATTTGTATGCCGAAAAAGAAATTGTTGGTAAATTTCGTTAATGATTTATAATTTTTATTACCAATGAGTTTCTTTTTTTCTGTAAAATGAACAATAAATTTTCTACTAAATATGATGATTATTTTTTATATATTAAGAAAATATAGGTGAGAATAAAAAAACGAAGAAAAAAAAAGAAATAAAAGGAAGAGAAGTTAGATCAACAGAAACACAATGTTAGTGATGGCCAGAGTTCCAACAAGAAAGAAAAGTGGAAAAAAAAAAGAAGCTAGGATGGAGAGAAAAAAAGGAGAAGAGAGATAAAATTTATCTACAATTATATTATTTTGTCGACGAATTTTTTTCGCAATTAATCTATTAATAAACTTAAATTACCGATTTTTTTATTACTAATAAATTATGTCTGTTGATAATTAACAATTTTTTATTTTGTAAATATTCTTATTAATAATTATAATTATTCAATTTTTTAAGTTCCCATATAAATTTAAAGTGGTGATTGGCAATTATTACAAACTTAATTATGCATATTCATATATTTTTTAAAAATAAATTGTGCGTTTAAAAATAAATAATAGAACTATAAATAATATATTGAAAATATTTATTAAAAATTAATTATAAATAAAATTTATATATTAAAAAAAAAATTGTTACTATGAACCTTTTGTAATAAATAAATAAAATGAAACTTGTCTCATAAGCACAGGTTAAATACAGGTTATGATTTATAAGGAACAGAGAATTCAAACGAAAACTAATATTTTGATGTTAATAATTTCACTAGTTAAGTTTTAAAATATATATTAATTAGTAACATCAGTAACTTTGAATCCATATATATATTTGTTAGCTTGATTGAATCTTCAAATCATAAAATTCATGTATTTATTGAAATTTCATATATTACAGTTACTATTTATTTATTTTGAAGCAAACATTAAGATAATTTAATAAGTTAAATATGTTTTTAGTTCCTTAATTATCATGTGATTTTGATTTTAGTCTCTACTCGAAACGATGATAGTTTTAAGTATTGAAACTGTTTTAAATAGTTCTTAAAAATTGACGGCGTAAATTTTTGTTTGACGTGGCTAACAACCATGTCTGATACCAGGTACGAGTTTATTATCTATCACCTTTTCTTTTCTCCTTCCTTGTGCTATCACCCTCATGACCACTGCCTCGTCACAAAAACCACCAAACCACTACCTTCAACCATGGCAATCACCACACCGAAAACCTGCATGAAATCCAAATCGAGCAAATCGCACCACCTTTTTCGTCGCGCCACAATTACCCGCTGTAGAGATCACCGGAAACTTGCAAAGAGGCAAACATAAAAAACTCACAACCACCTCTCGTAGCCACCCAGAAAATCAAAGCTAGAGAAAACTCTAAACGTGCGAACTCAAATCGTGCAAATCAGTTCATCTCCTTGCCGCCATCACAGTCCCCACAATCACCGGACCTGTAAATCCAATTTTTGTCATTAACGCACCTCCAAAAACCTACAACCAGAAACACGTAAGCAACAAAACCTAAATCTGAACCCTAATTACGTAAGCAAGCTTCACGCACCACCAACAATAGTGGCGCAATTCTCGGTTTTCCGCGAAGATGAAGACGCTGCAAATTCTGTTTTCAATTTATGATTCAGGTGAATCTTACACGAGTAGGGTTCACGAACTTGTGATTTTCATTTTACAGGTTGCTGGATTTCGATGTGGAGGCTCGTGACACGATGCAAGGTGGTTGCTGGTGACAGTGTGGTGGTCCGATGCGAGAAGGATGGTGATTCTGGGGTTTCTTGGCAATTGGGATTTTTTGATTTCTAGTTTTGAAGGTGATGAAGATGAATGTGTGCCAGTGATGATGTAGTTGATTTTAAGGTGGTTATGGAGGTTTGTTGTTTGTAACCCACAGTAAAAAGCAACATGACACACAATTACGGTTTATAAGAGTAAGTTGGCATTACATGTGGCTCGCTATTAGTCAAAATCTAACATCGTTCAATTTTAAAGACTAATAGTAATAGTTTCAAAAATTAAAAACCATTCGAGTAAAGACTAAATCTAAAATCATATGATACTTAAAGGATAAAAACATATTTAACCCATAATTTAATGATGATTTGTTTGAAAATAACGAATATATTAGTACAATCGTTTGACATCTCTCAACCGATCAAAACATTTGCAATATATAGTAAGCAGTAGATTTGTATACTCGATTTGCTTTATCTCTTATCTCTTAAATTTTTTTCTTTCTTTTATATTAAGTTTTAAAAGATTTTAATTTTTATTTCTAATATTAGAAATAATTCACTATAAAATTGTAAGTATGCAGATTTGCAAGTCAAACAATTTATTCATTACAAATTTTGATTATAATATTTATATATTTATTATTATACTTTATTGTTATATATACAGATGAATTTATCTCGTTCATTTAACAAAAATAAATTACTAGTTATAATCAAGTTATTTATGATTGATTAGGATCAATATTGAGAATTTATATTCTTTGATATTTTGCCTATCATGTTACATACGAGTAAAAACTACAAAAGAAACAGTATAATATTTGTCATTATTTTGTGTTAAGTTTATTGATCTTCTAAAATTTAGAACATATATATGAATCATGGTTGATTAAAACATTATATATGGTCAAATTTGAAATATCATGGGAGCATCTTCAAAGCATATTGAATGCATGAGAGTCAAATATAACTGTACGGAGGGTGGCTCCTTCATTTCCATCATAGCTAGCCAGAACATTAAATTATTACAGAAAGCACGACAATATAGAAATTTTATGTTAGAAATAATTGATTTATAATATTAATATATATATCCCTGGGAATTTGTTGGTGTTGACCTATACCATTCAACAATCACAGACCATCACCCTCAGCATTTCATGCATAAGATGATTATACTTACATAAACATTCTTTTCTTTCTTTTAATGCATAAGATCATTCTGTGGCCACACCAACTAGTCCAGGTCAAACTACTCTCAGATCTCAGCAGCCATATTTTGTCTTAAAAATTAACAGCAACATATTATAATATATGTTGTCTGCTTCTTCTCATATCACATATGCATGCTATATATAAACCTCATCTCATCACCTTCTTCATTCATTCATCACACCATTCAACTGCAGAAGCACACCCACACTTACTTCTCTATATCTTCCATAATTAACAACATCAACCATGGGAATACCTTCTTTGCTGTTGCTCTCCTCTTACTTTCTCCTTTCCCTCATTTTCATACTTTTCAGTCTCAAGTTCCTGTTGGGAAGCAGAAGAGTGAGGAATCTGCCACCGGGGCCCAATCCTCTGCCAATAATAGGAAACCTCAACCTCCTCGAACAACCCATTCACCGCTTTTTTCAACGAACTTCCGAGCAGTACGGGAAAATCATCTCCCTCTGGTTCGGTTCCCGTCTCGCCGTCGTAATCTCNTCGCACTCGGCATTCCAAGAATGTTTCACCAAACACGACCTTGCCTTGGCCAACCGCCTTCCCTCTCTCTCCGGAAAATACATTTTCTACGACAACACCACTGTCGGCTCCTGTTCCCATGGTGACCACTGGCGCAACCTCCGCCGCATCACCGCCCTCGACGTTCTCTCCACCCAGCGAGTCCACTCTTTCTCCGGAATCCGAAGCGACGAGACCAGGCGCTTGATTCACAGGCTGGCCAGGAACTCGCGCCAGGGTTTTGCTCGCGTGGAGATAACTTCCATGTTCAACGACTTGACCTACAACAATGTGATGAGGATGATATCTGGGAAGAGGTTTTACGGGGAGGAGACCGACATGAAGAACGTGGAGGAAGCCAGGGAGTTTAGAGAGACCGTGGCGGAGATGCTGCAACTCATGGGCTTGGCTAACAAGGCCGATTACTTGCCTTTCCTGAGGTGGTTCGATTTTCAGAATGTGGAGAAGCGCTTGAAGAGTATCAGCAAGAGGTACGATGCCATCTTGAACAAGATCATCGACGAGAACCGCAGCAACAAGGATAATCGTGAGAATTCCATGATCGGCCATCTCCTGAAACTCCAAGAGACTCAGCCTCAGTATTACACCGATCAGATAATCAAAGGCCTTGCTCTGGTAACGAATTCATCGTTTTTGTCTGATANTAATGTCCTAAAGACCCTCTCTTTGTTGTGTTAACTGTGTGTGGATGGGTTGAACAGGCGATGCTATTTGGAGGAACAGACTCGTCGACGGGAACTCTGGAGTGGTCGTTGTCGAATTTGTTGAATAAGGCAGAAGTGATGGAGAAGGCGAGAGAGGAGTTGAAGAGAGTGGTGGGGGAAGATCGGTTGTTGAATGAGACAGACCTTCCAAAACTTGGTTATCTTAGGAAAATAATTCTTGAGACACTTAGGTTGTATCCGCCAGCTCCAGTGCTCATACCACACGTTACTTCGGAGGATATAACTGTGGAAGGATTCAATGTGCCTCGGGACACAGCAGTGATCATCAATGGGTGGGCGATGCATAGAGATCCTGATATGTGGGATGAAGCCACATNCTTTAAACCAGAGAGGTTTGATGTTGAAGGAGAAGAGAAAAAGTTGGTTGCTTTTGGGATGGGAAGAAGGGCTTGCCCAGGAGAAGCCATGGCCATGCAAAGCGTTAGCTATACTTTGGGTTTATTGATTCAATGTTTCGATTGGAAACGAGTGAATGATGAAAAAGTTGATATGAGAGAGAATAATTGGATCACTTTGTCAAGGTTAATTCCTCTTCAAGCCATGTGCAAGACCCGCCCACTCTACGCTCAACTTTCCTCAAATTAGTTTTTTCTTTTTCTTTCCTCAAATTATACTCCATCCTCCCACTATGCAACTGTCAGTTATCGATTTCCAATAATCTTCAATGTATTCTTTGTTATTCTTATATCAAAACTACAACTTTTATGGTCCACTCCGGAACTGCTGCTCGTCCTCCTATAAATGTCCAAATCTAGAACTGGGTCTGCTTATATCATTAAATTTTATAATGATTCGCGTTGCTTATCAAATTCACCATGTAGTAAAAAAGTCAAAGAAGTTCTCAAATGTTTTAATCAAAGATTGAATGAATAAATTCATGATTGGCCAATGGAAACAGATAAAAGAGCCTCATAGGAGTCTGTAAGAAAGAAAAGAAGAAAAACAAGTACCTCAGTTGCCATTAAACATGAAGATCTCCATTTCATGAGGTTTTGCTGTCTCTGTTTCTATAAAAAAAAAATTAGGACCAAATGTTGTGTTTAAGTCGTCAATTTAGAGTTTTCCTAAATTTCGAAACTTGGTCTTTTAATCATTATCGTATTTTAGTTTCCGAAATATTCGAGACAGAGAGGAAACTCACTAATTGGTAATGGAAACTCCTATTGAGAGCAACAAAAAGCATGCAAGTGAACTGTATAAAAGTAGTTTCTAAACAATTTCCTTGTTTAGCTTTCGAAAGAGCCTCTGCTAATATCCACAGAACTTCACACTATTCCATTTGAACTGCAATCAAAATCACTAACCTTCCAATACCTTATTTACAGAAATGGTCCAGTTCATTTTGTTATTTTTAGATTGTCACCACTTTTAAAGCCATCTTACAATGTTGCAGAAGAGTGGTTCTTGCATCATTCACTAAATAAGTGTTATAAAAATGCTTACAAAATCTCATATGGCAATTTCCTGAGACGTGTAAATTCACTGTCCTTAAGAACTTATCCGCAGTATGTTGCGCAAGTCTCCAGGAACTTCTCGAAAGTATTCGAAGATCAAAGAACTAGCAAGAAACTCTACTCTAATAGAGTTTATACTCAGGATAATTTGTAGAAGAGAAATATAAATGAAGGTAGGAAGAGAAGAGAATGAGAAAGACTGAGTTCATTTGGAATGGGAAAGTACTCTCTATTTATAGAGCTAGAAAAGAATAAAATAAATAAAATAAATTAAAACAGATAAGTTGACTCTTTCAACCCATAAAATTTGACAATTTCATCACTTAAATATTTGACTGTTGTTAATTAATAAAATATTAACGTTGCACAACTTTCCGTTGCAATAAAATAATAATATTTTACAACAATAAGTTTTATACCAAGTATGAGAATGGTGCACATTGCAGAAATCATTAGTACGAGTACAGAGTTCAAGAATTTTTTCGAAAAAAATATAAATTTGACCATCCGAATAATTTTTATTCCTCGAAGTCATTTACACAATGATTTTGATCACTATTGATGTGTGTTTGGTTTTGGTTTTGACAAGAGTATATGGATTAATTATCTGTGTGTGGCCAGTTTCCCTCCCATCCATCTTTTTAGCATCTCAAGTGCAGCTTTTGGTTGATCCATAGGAACCATATGCCCAGCCTCATATACCTGTCATGGTATCACATTACAAAGAGTTACCAAATGTGAAATTAACAATGCCTCACTGCAGAACACAGCTCTGAACACAAACCTTGAGAAAAGATAGAGGTCCATAGCTGTTCAAAGACCCTGCATCTACACCATCAACAACAAATTTCACTGTAGGAGATGTTCCAAACGCCTTTTGGCCTGACCACTGCATTGCATGAACCCACCTTGAGTTTCCTGCAAAATCAGAATCACATCAAAAACACATACATAACATCAAAAAGTACATCAGTAGTAGCACTCTTCAAACAAACTTGTTCCAGATGAATGAATTAGGCTCACCTAACCAGTTGCATATGAGATCTTTTTCCCCTGCATACACAAGCACCTTGATTCCATCCTCAAGAAGAGCAGGAATCCCCACTTCCAGATTTTTCATCCAATCTTGAATCATAGCATCGTACACTGTTGAACTGCATGAAACAAACTTCAAGTTACCCGGCACACTTAAAGCACTCTTAACTTTCTGCAGGTTTAGCAGCGTCTCCAAGTTGCTGAAATCATAGCACAGTGCCCCAACACACTTCTTTCTGATGTCATAGTACTGCAATTTGCATATCAGAAGATACAGTAAGTATACTGAACTGAGTAGGAAATAAAAGGCACTTTTCTTTCATGATAACTCACATTAATGTCCCCGGCAATGGACAATATATTTGAGAAAATTTTATAACATATATTCAATGCATTATCACAACTTGTTCCACCTTGAGTTTCTGAAAAATCAAACACAAAGTTAAACTATAAGTTAACAAAAGGTAGGTGTGTGCGTGGAAGAAAAAAGGGAGAAGAATTCAAGAGGTTGTACGGCAAGTTTTAGCAGCTTGTTCACAAACAGGAATTGACTTGCTTATATCATCATGTTCAGCCTTTGTGATAATTCCATTATCTAATGCAAAGTCTGGGTATGCTGGGAACTGAATTGCAGGATTTGTTAACCCATTACCAATTGCAAAACCCTGTTGTTGCATCAAATGAATCAACACAAAAAATAAAACAAGATAATCAGTAATTAATTAATCAACACAAAATAAACTGTACAATGAATAGTGCAAGACCTTGAGGTTTATATGAATTCCTTGATTTCCTTTGTTTCCTTGGTTAACCCGGGATGCAAGAGCAGGAATATAGTGTCCAGCATATGATTCACCAGTGATATAGAAGTCATTCTTAACGAACTCAGGGTGTGCCTTGAAAAACTCCTGTCATTATAATAAAAATTGATTTAGCAGATCTTATTCATACTCAACAGGAATATCTTATATTCAGAACTGACAAATTTAAATACAATTCCATGTTGTTCCCAAGGATTTTTTTAATCAGATTCATTCAATTAAAAAGTATTCGTGTTAAAAAAATAATAATAATGTAATTAAAAAGATCATTACAAGTACTTATAAAACTGCAGCTATGTTGATGAATGGGGTCAAAAAGGAACTTTATGTTAAATTTTTTACCTGCAAGAAGTTATATAAATCATTGCTAACGCCAGTTTCATCATGACGAATGTCACTGTCATCAGAAGTGTAACTAAACCCTGTACCAGTAGGTTGGTCAACAAATAAAATATTTGATGCCTGCAAAATGAGAAAACTATGGTAAAAACTGGTGTAACAACTATAGGTTATCCCTAATCTAATCAATTTCACCAATTTTTTTGACTATGTGCTTTATGGTTGAACTATTCATGGCACACTTTCAGTGAAAGAAAGAAACTTAGAAATTGATCACACCTGATCCCAACCATAATCATTCCATAAAAGAGACAAATTATTGGCAATATGAAAAGGGCCATTCTCATAAAACAAAGCCAATTCACTGCCACACCCTGGTCCTCCAGTTAACCATATCACAACTGGGTCATCCTTGCTGTTCCTTGACTCAAAGAAAAAGTAGAACATCCTGCATTTCATAGCAGAAAAAATAAATCATGATCAAACATATATACATCAACATTCGAAAGAATAAAATTCAGTTTAAATAATACTAAAACACACCACTTCAATTATTATTAACCATTTTCAAACCAATAATGGATCCGTGCTGAGAAAAAACTCTTGGAAGTGTCCAAACTCAGGACATATACAATAATTTGATCATTATTACTTGGTATAATGATATTTCAAGTCAATAGAAATATGTGGTCAGAATTGAACTCAGAAGTTCAAAGTATCCAAAATTCAAGGATGAAGACAATTAATAAAAGAAACTTGTAAAACGCGTCTGATATATAATAATGACATAATATCGTGTATATGACGATTTTAAAATTTAATCACAGGCATATTACTTGCAGAACAATTCATTATTCCTTAAGATCTATACTTTAATTGAATATATAACAAAATAACACACTTATCAGTAGTAGCAGCTGGTTGGAAAAGAATAAAGTGCTGCAACAATAGTTGACCTTTTTACTTAATCATTGCATCAGAAAGAGTTCTTTTTTCTACAACTCGCAAAAAGAACCTTGACTCATCACTCTCAAAGCCTTTTTCTCATTGGAATGATGAGAAAATGATACGAGTAACTATGTTACATGAGAAGGATGCATATGTATATGTATGTGTAAATTTACCTTGCAGCTTTGGAACTGGGAAGTGAATAGTAACCTGCATGGTGACCAAGGTCTTGAATAGAAGGTCCAGAATCACCGAAAAAAGAGAACTTTTTCTCCACGATCTTCCCTGAAACAAAAGCTTGACTGTCACCTTGGAGAATGTTTACTGGGTCCTTTGGGAACAGGTTGAAGCTTCTTATGAGCGTTTGTGCTGGTGATTGATGTGAGTTTGCAGGGTGATGGGTGAGACGAGAAGTAGCATAGGAAGAAGAAAGTGACATGAAGAAAAGCAGAACAAGAGACACAGACAGTTGTGAGAGGGTTAACGTTGTTGATGGAGCCATGTTGTGTGAGTTTGTGGAGACTGTTTTCCAATGGTTTTGAATTTATAGTGTTCACGCAAAGCGAAGGGCTCCACCACTTTTCACCATTTAGTGTTTCCGAATATCTTAACGTAGATTTCCTTTATTGTAATCATACCCGTAAATTGTATTTTTGGAAATAGGAATTAAATTAACAATATTGATTGATGGATATTAACATCTATATATGATTACTAGAAAAAAAATTATATCAAAATGGTAATCATGATCCGTCATGAATAATTTCTTTTTAAGGATAATGGATATTAATTAGTATTTCTAAATTGTTGTTTAAAAGATTTTATTAAAAGTATAAGATCTTTTTTATTTAATGAAAATGTTCATTTTATTTTTCTGTTTCTTCATCACAATAATATAATATAAGTTAAATTAAAAAAATTAAAATATAAGTAATATTAATTTGAACTTGAAAATAACACAGGTAAAAATAAAAATATTATAAAAAATATATTAATTTAATATTGACATGGAGATTATATACTTTTTTGTTTTTTATATTTTATTTTTACTGAATTTATTATCACCATGGTTATTATTAGAAAATAGATGTTGATCTCATTTAAAAAGTGACAACGTAGTGTTTCAAAACGACGTAAAAATAAAAATATTAGTATCACAATAAATAAATAAATAATCGAGCAACCTATAACGATGTTATTTTAGTGTTCAATTCAATTGTATATATATAATTTTAACTAAATTTAAATAATCTTACACTAGTTAGTTTATGTGTTTCGTGATATCATTATTCTATATTTATTAAATATTTACTTTTTATTTTTGGTATATATATTAATTCGTTTATTGACTTGTATTTCAACTTTTGTTGATATACGTCATTTGGCTTTTGATAACGTTGCTTAGTTTTTTTAATAAGTTAAAATTATGCTAATTAATAAACTTATCTGTAAACCTTATCATAATCACACACTCTAATTAAAGCATTCAATTAATTAATACTTTAATAACGAATAAATACAAAATACTAGTAAATGATGCATATTTTGGTAGCGCAATTAGAGTTAGCATATTTTTGTGCATTACTTTTTTTGTATTATCTGTACAATTATTGTAGCAGTTCCATAATATTCTATATGATCCACTTCGTCACAGTATATATATAATGGCTGGTTATTTTTCAAAACTATAAGACTTTTTATTTACTAATAAAATTGAAAATGATTTTTTTATTTTTAAATTAAACATTTTTTTTGTTTTGTTTTGTATAAATAAAATCTATTTAATTCTGTTGGAGTAGAATATATTTTAAAGAGATGAAGGGACACCAAGTTAAATTATTATTTAATTTTGATTACGAGAAGGTTAACAAGATTGACCATCTTAGATTAATACTGTCATCATTAAATAATATGGATAAATAGTATAATGGTTGAGTGACTTTGACATGAAATTGAATCTTTTTAAAAAAGATGGTTAAATAAGAACTGTTAAATTAAAAAAATATCAATAAAACTAGAAAAAAATGTGAAATTATTTTACATAATAGTACAAAATTATATAGATAAATAATTTGTATATTTTTTTTATATAAATAGTTTTTATTATAAATAATTATTTAAATTAAAAATAGCTATTAAAAAGATAAAGTTAGAAAATATTTTTTATTATAAATAACTATTTAAATTTTAGAATCTAGTTATTAAAGGGTAAGATTAAAAAATAAAATCTCACATACAGATATATTCTCTTGATGTAATAGCATACACGTTGATTTTGAAAATTTTAGTTTAAGGGAAATATAAGTTTTTAATATACTTGAGGTGAGGTGACGTATTTCCTTTATTGAAACCCTAATTTTTCCATTTTGTTAATGGAGCTTGTTGTCGAATTCCCCTCAAAGCTTGCTACCCAGCAAATTTTGTTGAATGCCTACTCTGTAACTATGGATGATTCAAAATCCTAATACATTGCATGAATGCAATCCCTTAATTGAATCTTTAATCCCTTTTTGTGAACTCACAATCCTTCGTGTGAAGTCTCAATCCCTTCCATTAACCCTTAATCCCTTCCGCGAAGCCAAAATCTCAAGCAAGGTTGAGAGTTTATGTTATTAGCTCCAGGTATTGCGACGGAGAAGTATTTGGAGGCGTTAAAGTTTCCGATTTGGGCTCTGGTTGTTCGTGAAGGGGGTTGAAATTTCTTCCCCAACTGGTTACTTGCCTGGCTGTAGTAGTAGATTCAATGTGTTATTTTATAAATATATTATTTCAATTAGCACAAAAAATGAAGATTGCTCTGCAGATTTTTTATAATTTGTATGTTTGAGTTCCAAATAGAAGTTATTTATGGTAATGTGTATGTTGCTCTGAAGTAGAAGCTAGTTGCTGTAATGTATTTGATTTGTGAAGTTTAGTTAGCTGAAATTGTGAAATGGTATTTATTTTTATTTTACCTCTTTCCAGTAAGGTTTATTATCTGTATATGAGGGACTGTTTCTCTTCCATCTTGTAGGGCAACAGAATCTTTACATTTGATCAATTCCAACAACACCACTCCTATAAACGTCGATTTTGGTAGTGACCATCCCTGCTCCTAGATATTCTGGAGCCACATAACCGCTCGACACACCTGAAAAGGCACAACTTGAAGTTCTTTTCCTTTGTGATTCTTCAGCAAGAGCAAAATTTGTAAGAATCCTTTTTTTTTTTCCTTTGATTCCATATATGTTGCCATTTCTGCTTTCAAATCAAGTTCTATGACTCGTAAGTTGGTGTTGGTGGACTCATGCTCCATGAACAATACATATATTAAAAAATTTGATGGTATAGGGTTATATGATGTTTTATTCATCAGAATACTATAGGTAAACAATTGACAAAAAGTTGGTGAAAGGTACGAAGGTTTAATTTCGGATGACATATAGGTAATTAGTTAATAAAACTTCAGAGTAAGATACCTACCTATCCCAGAGACCTTCAATTCTATACATAATCATTTTGGATTGTGAATCAAAGATCTTCCCTTTTATCAGTCTCCGATTTGTCCCAAACCCAAAGAAAGATTGGCTTATGTAGCTTAATACTGCCAAAAGGCCTTTTTCTGTGAACCGGATAGTGACATTGCCAACTCAATCAACCACAGGGACTGCAAAAATTCTGACAATGATATTGGAAATTTAGAAGAATTCATTTCATTTGTCTCTCCATCACTTGGAGCTTCAGCTGCCGTTTTCCATGAGCTTCTACTGAAATGCCTCCATGATTGGTTTTGTTATTTACAAGTCTTTTTTTTAATAATTTGAATTCAATTTTTTTTTTTACCAAAAAACATTGGAACATTAATCATGACCTAGAGGAATTTAAGCAAAAATTAAGAATGACAAAAGATTTCCATATGTCGAAGATCTTAAATTACCAGTGAATTTTGGAATAGTAGAGTTGCACCATATAATTTGTTTGTTCTCCTTATAATCGGTTGCATGGAGAGCACACAACGGAGGGTGATGTGAAACCTTAGAACAAAACATGTGTATGCCTATCTTAATTAGGTCGTTCCAAATAATGTCTCCCATTGTGACCAGCCAGGCACTCCTCGCGACTATGTCACAATAATCCCTAGCAGCCATGCTAATATTTGAATATACAACTTTGTATGATGTGTGGTATTATTAATTTGTCCTTTTTCGGGTAAATAAAAAAGAACCAACCTAAAATTGTAGTGCAACTTTTATTTTGATTCCCTTTTGTAAATGAAATTGTTATTTGTTTCTGACTAATTTTGTATGATGTATAATATGCTTGATTCTTTTGTATACAATGTGATTGTCAGAAAATCCTCTAGCCACCAGTTCTCAGGTTTCATTTGCTAAAATATGGATTTAGACCTAACTACCGGGTATTGGTTCATCATGGTGAAGAAGGATCTAGTATGGAGAACTTAGGTTAAATAATTTAATTTGTTTCTTTTAATTCTTCTACTTTAACATGGGTGAAGCAGATATTACTTTAGTGTTGATTAAGTCAATATTACCTTTAATTCATATTATATTACTTTTCTGTTTAGAGTGGAGGAGCTTCAATTGATGCAATTAAAATTTAGTTAAAATTATATATTAAAAAAGATCTAAGACTCGAATCAACATAATTAAAACCTGAAAAACTAAAATCATAACAAAAAAAGATGCAGTCAATCCAGAAAGTTATTATTATAACAATTTTTTGGATGGGCCATTATATTAAACATTAATTTATTTTTTCGTTTGTATAGTTACAATTTTTTGAAACTTTTATATTTAGATATATGTCTCCTTTCAATGTGTATGATTACTTTATTTGTAAGTTCAAAGGAAAAGTATCATTGCATGTGCATTGATGATCATAATTGCTTGAGGTGTAAACATTAACCTAAAGAAAAAAGGTTTATTATTTTACACATTCTTATTATTAGCATTTGATCACATTGAATAATTAAAATTTATTCAAAAATAAAATATTAATGTATTTTTAATATCTTTAAATAAGATTCTTTATTAAGATTTATGGGGGTATATTTTCTGTTTGTTTTAAATTTAGTTATGAGTAATCTTGCCAGTATTATTGGATATTGATTATATTTTTGTTTTAAATGGTTTAAATTTAAGGTAGTGTCTCGATTAAGGAGAGAATTTGAAGAAGAGTAATTAAATAGAATTAAGGAAAGACGAAGAGGATAGTATGATGTTTTTTGGATTAAAGGATTTAAAAGAAAGTATAAATGAATTTTAAACAAATATTATAAAAATTTGTGTATGATGTAATGAGTATATCATTTTTCATATAATAAATATTTTATTAACAAAATAACATATGCAAATACATTTTTTAATTTACTTTTATATAATAATTCAACTTCTAAAAAAATAATCTTTTAAATTACTGATCAAATTCATTTTGTTATATGCAATAATGTTGCACCCAATACCCACTTAACCTACTGATAAAGAAAATGTGTTTGAGTGAGGTGGCTCATACATGTTAAACCAAAGCTTCATTTTCAGTTAATAGAAGCAATTTATTATCTTAGCTTAGATACATACATGCATCTTCATTCAGCACGTTCTTATTCATGCATTTAACACTTGTACAAAAACTTCACTCACCTCACAAAAACGTCAACCAAGGAGTAACAAAAACGAGATTTGATTGTTGGTGCAAAATGATAAAACAGAATCGATTCTCCACAATGACGGAATCGATTCTCTGCAGTGATGAACATGGGAATAGATTATGCACATTCAAATGAAATAGGAGAATTTCTCCTTGTGTATTTTCCAACAATTTACATTACATAATCAATTCTTTAATTTATATAATTGATTCTCATCCTGCATTTTACACGTATTAATTTAAAGTTGGAGAATTTATCCTTTCACACATCCCTATAATTAATTTCATTCCTAGAATCACATGATTGATTCAAAAGTGTAAAGAATTGATTTCAACATCTCACAAACAACTTCCAAAGCCTCAATAATTGATTTAGTTAATCTCATGATCAATTCAAACACCAATAAAATCAATTTCACCACTCTCATAATCGATTCTAACAAAAATAGAATCGATTTCACCGCTCTTATAATCAATTATTCCATCTTTTTAACACTTCGATAATCGATTCTAACTCCTATTTCACACATCCAAAATTAATTTCATGTTTACACCATTTCAAACCTTTTTTTTCTTTCGTATCACAATTTCACGGAACTCCTCCTTCGTATTTAATATCTTTGTATTTGTTTATTGTAATCAAAGAGAAATACATCAATTTCATTGTGATTTTTGTATTTATTACTATGATGAATGGAAGACAACACTGACATAAAAATAAGCCACATTATTTTTGTATAAAAAAATATCAGAATTAATTAAGTTTTTTATTAGATTAATAGCCTTCCAAAAAATGTATGGACAGATATAATATGAATTTTATTCAACTTTTTAATTAACATAATATAGAAATAATTTTACTTGACTATTTTATTTTGAATTTATTATTATAATTATATAATGTTTTACAAGAACTAATATATAGTGGTTTTTAAATCCGTCTATTGATAAATGGTTTTAAGTTAGAAGCACAAAATTATTTTGAAACTAAAAATAAAATAAATCAAGCTTGATTTTTGTTCAATCATATGTATAATTTCGATCAAATTTGTAAAAGTTTGGTTTAATTGATCAGGCTATATATATGATTAATTTAAGCATAGTTGTTGTTGACTAATATTTAAGTTTATATATATATATATATATATATATATATATATTTATATTTATTGGGTAATTGTATTAAATATTTAGAAAAAAAATTGTATTTTATAATAATATTATTTAGGTTTAATACCTATTTTGGTCCCTCCTTTGGGAGGGTTTGTTCAAAGTGGTCCCTCCTTTTGTCAAAAGTTCACTTTAGTCCTACCTTTCGCAAAAACTGTTCAAGTTGGTCCTTTTTGGTAACGGCGTTAAGTTCACTAACAGCAGAGCTGTCAGGTGTGTAATGTTTGATGATGTGGCATTGTAATTTGTTTTAAAAAAATATATATAATGATGATGTGTAAATGAATATAGTTAGGGTTGGGAATTAATTCTGACTATCCCTAATTACTCTCAAATTGGGAATTTTCATTCTCAAAAATCAAATGCAGAAACCTTTTTTCTTCCTTATGCCGCCACCCTCATGGCCACTACCGTCAGCCGTCGTAGAAACCATCACAAAAATCCAATCTAAAAATGAAAATCTCAACCCCTCCAATCGCAACACCAGAAAAATCAAGAATAAAAATCCCAAAAGAAAAATTTCCAATTTCAAAAACCCTAAAATCAAACCCCTAAGTTCCCAATTTTTGACCCAAATTTACGATTTCAATTGGG
>NC_028355.1:1487290-1564691 GCF_000741045.1 Vigna radiata var. radiata
TGTGTTCGGTGGCTTGAACAAGCAAAAGCAATGGCGGCACGGTGATGATGCGATGGTGGACTGGGTGGCATTCTGCGTCATGGCGGAGTTTGTCTGAGTTTTAGGTGATAAACGAGAACGATGGTAGTGGTGCTGTGTTTGGGAGATTGAGAGAGTGGTGGTGGAGGCGTGTTAATCCGTTGGGAGGACGACTCTGCAGTGGAGATTTGCGTTTCTAGCAAGGAAGATGGAGGTCGAGGGAGATGGTTATTTCGGCGAGAGACTTTCCGGGAGGCAAACCTCTCTGGTGGTCCCTCCTTTTTTTAATCCAATCCTAATTATACTCATTTACACGTCATCATTATATATTTTTTTTAAAACAAATTACAATGCCACATCATCAAACATTACACCACCTAGCAGCTCTGCGTTAGTGAACTTAATGCCGTTACCAAAAAAGACCAACTTGAACAGTTTTTGCGAAAAGTAGGACTAAAGTGAACTTTTAAAAAAAGGAAGGACCACTTTAAACAAACCCTCAGAGACCAAAATAGGTATTAAACCTATTATTTATGAAAATATTTATGAAAAGAAACTTTTTCCCCCACGGTAGAAGTGGGGCATTATCTTATCCATGACTATTGTGTAAACCTAAATCCTAAATTTTGAAGAAAGGAAAAGAGTCACTATGTTGTTGACTTGTATAATGGTCTTCTCTGCAAATCTTTTTTTGTTTTTATATATTTTTTTTATTTAAACCAACTTAATAGTATACTTGACATGTAATTTGCTAACCCAACATTACACATTAAATTGTAGTTAATTATCTTAGCAATATAGTAACTTATTATACTTTTTCTTAAAGAATCAACTTGTCATTTTCTATTGTTTATAAAGCTTAAATTCTTTTCCTTATATTTTCCGTGTATAATTTTATTCATTTTTAAATTTTGTTAATAGACACTTTTTATATTTTACATAAATATAAAGTAGATGTAATGTCATACACCAAAAAATTATAAATAATTTTCAAGATTGTAAGTGTCAGCTTAGCCCTGGAAGCACTTAACGTGCCTTCTAAGGTGGGCTTTTCTGCATCATTGTTTTCCACATTGACCAAAAGACTTACATATCTAAAAATTAAACTTTTATCTTTTTTCTATTTTATTTTATTTTTTCATTGACTTGACCCAAGAAACCCTAATTGCCTCTTCCTTGCAATTTCATAAGTGTCAATTCTTCTTCTTTTGTACTTTCTAGGTAACTTTTTTAGCATAAGAAAAGGTATCATTAATATATAAAAATATTATTTTTGACACATAAAGAAAATAATATATATTTTTTAGAAAAATAAAAACTAAGCTTATTTAATATTTTTGTTCACGTTTTTTCAGGCAGAAAATTTATGTCTTCATGTCTATTTAAGAGATTCCATGAAATTGAAAAGACAAAGAAAGGAAACTTAATTGAACTATATATAAAAGGATCCATAATACTTCATTGTCACCCTAGACTCAGTCCACTAAATAAAAATAGTTTGAGACTCTTAAAAAAAAAAAAATTCTTTTAACAACCCACTTTAACAATACAATAATGTGTATTAAAAAAATTTAAATCAAAAGAAATATATATATAATTATAATATTATTATTTTAAATTGTTAAATATGTATAAAATCACCACTCTAAAAAAAAGAATATACTTGTTAGCATTCATACACATTCATTGCCTCGCATTAATCTACACAAATACATTAATAAGTTTATCATTGAATTCATCGATGTCATCTTGTGCTACATTGATTTTAATATTCCATGAATTAGATTCAACTAGAATTAAACTAAAAGAGTGTAGGGCAAAGCAACTTAGACTAACAACTAATGAAACTTTTTTATTTATATAAGATATTTGCATTTCTATTTACTTGTTAAGTGTATTTCCATTTTTTTTTCTATATTATATTTTGAAATATTTATTGACTTTGTCAATAACTAACTTTTGTTTCACATCAAACTAAATTGTTGATAATTTTTTTATTATATAATTTGTTTGTTGTTAAGTCAACAGAAAAGAAAATCACATAAAAATAAAGACTTCATATTCTTTCAATAAAAAAATTTTGGAAATATTTTATAAATACTCAAAACTTTGATAAATCAAATTCAAAATTACTGATTAAGATAAGACAAATTTACACACGTTTACCAATATATTTTGTCAGTTTCTAAAAGCTTTTGTTTTTTATTCAGTGTTTTGACCATAAATTTACATAGAACAAGTTCGGTTAAATTTAAAATAAACATTCCTATTTTTTAATAAAAAAAAGATAAAAGTTTTTTACTAATAGTTTATTTGTTAAAATAAAAACACGTCAGACAAGCATATAAAATAAATAGAAATTTAAATACTTTATTAATAATTTGTATTAATTAAAAATAAAAGGCGACAAAGACCTTCCCTCCATGGAGTAAAGATATATAAATTCTGATTCACGTAACAAAAGAAAAAGAAAAAGAAAAAAAAAAGAAAGGAAGTGTGTATTGTGTTGGCGCGCGCGTGTGTCTTACTGTAGAGGTAGCTCCCCTGACTCCGTCCACCACCTCCTCTTCCTTTCACCTGTCGTTTACCCTCGCTTTACGTCACCGTTTGATTGCGAAACGCAAACCTCCGCACCATTAAACGACACACAGCTCTCTCTCTTTCTCTCTCTCTAAGCAAAACTTTTCACCGGTACGACCCAGACAGTTACACAATCTTCAACCACACGCCTTCTCCTTCTTCTTCTTCTTCTTCTTCTTCTTCACTTCTTCACCAACATCACCAACGCAAATTAACCATGAAACTGTGCGTTGCTGCGGCTGCAGCCGTCACTCTGTTTGCGGCGTGGCTGATTCTTGTCGACGCGCGGTTTGTGGTGGAGAAGAGCAGCATAACTGTTCTTTCGCCGCACAAGATGCGGACGAAACGTGACGGCGCCATCGGTAACTTTGGCCTTCCCGACTACGGAGGATTCATCGTTGGCTCTGTCGTGTATCCAGCCAAAGGCTCGCACGGTTGTCAGGTCTTCGACGGAGATAAGCCTTTCAAACTTCAGTCCTATCGTCCTACTATTGTTCTTCTTGATCGTGGAGGTATCTATCTATCTATCTATATATCTATCAATCTATATGTGCATCTATCTGTTTCTTCTGTTTTGTTTTCGTTGACTTTGATTCGTTCATCGTGCGTGCTTCATGTTTCATTCACGTCGTGTTAATTTACTGTTACGTGATCCTTTTTTTTTTTGTATGGTGTGTTCTGAAACTAGTTATGTTCGTTGATAGTTTATACGTTGATTTTACTATGGAATATGTTTATCTGTTAGTTGGTCCCGTTCTTTTTTCTTGTTATATTTTCTCTTTTTACTGAGTTTCTTATCTTTTAGTGAAATATGAAGAGAAATGAAGTCCTGCTGTTTCTTATTTTGACTGTTAGCCTAGTCATTGTTTCCTCTTAAATTGGCTTTCTTTTCCAGTTCGGATAAATGGTTTAATTAAGCGCTTATCACGTAAGTTCACTTTGTATAAACTGTTTATATACCAGAAGGAAAAAAATAAAATGGGGAGTTATCCTAGAGAATTGGTTCGTGTTCGGACGAATTTCTTCCAAAATACTTATAAGTATAACAAAATATGAAAGAAAAATGAAGTAAATTAATTTTATATGTTAATTAATTCATATGTAAAATGATAAACTAACTTACAAAGAGTCTCTTATATTAATTTCCCATAAAATTAATTTTTAACTTACGTAATCTTATTCCAAATTTTACACAAGTAATTGTCTTATGATAGGTCCGTATAAGCTATAAATAAGCTCTTCTAAACAGATTCTTGGATGTTTCTTTTAATGAATCCTTAAGGCAACAAAAGAACATGGCTCATAAGCATTTCATGGGAACTTCAATAATCCTTTTCTACTATTATTCTTCATATCCATATTTTGTGATGCTTACTGGGAAATTTATTTGCACTTGTAGAGTGTTATTTTGCCTTGAAGGTTTGGCATGCACAACTAGCTGGTGCTGCAGCAGTTTTGGTGACTGACAGCATTGATGAGTCTCTTATTACCATGGATTCTCCTGAGGAGAGCTCTGATGCTGATGGATACATCGAGAAGATCGTGATTCCATCAGCTCTGATAGAAAAATCCTTTGGTGATTCGTTGAAGGACGCTTTGAAGAACAAAGATGAAGTTTTGCTCAGAATTGACTGGAGAGAGTCAGTACCTCACCCTGATAACAGAGTTGAGTATGAGTTTTGGACCAACAGCAATGATGAATGTGGAGCTCGTTGTGATGAACAGATGAATTTCGTGAAGAATTTTAAGGGTCATGCTCAGATTCTTGAGAGGGGTGGCTACACCTTGTTCACACCTCACTATATAACGTGGTTTTGTCCACCGCCCTTCATTCTTAGCAGTCAGTGTAAATCGCAGTGTATAAACCATGGGAGATATTGTGCCCCGGATCCAGAGAAGGATTTTGGTGAGGGATATGAAGGAAAGGATGTGGTGTACGAAAATTTGAGGCAGCTGTGTGTCCATAGGGTTGCCAATGAGAGCAATCGTTCATGGGTCTGGTGGGATTATGTGACAGATTTCCATATCAGATGTTCTATGAAGGAGAAAAGATACAGCAAAGATTGTGCTGAGGAAGTGATGAAATCATTGGGTAAATATTACTTTTTGATGCTGTTGAGTTAAATGAATTTTTTTCTCTTCTATTGTGAAAGTTAAATCTTAATGCTACAGATCTGCCTATGGAGAAAATTAAAAAATGCATGGGTGATCCTGAAGCGGATGTGGAGAATGAAGTGCTAAAGAATGAGCAACAAGTCCAGGTCACATTTTAATATTTATAGCTGTCTTTAGAAAATTTAAAGAAAAAAATGTTATAACTGTCATAAAAAAGGCTACATTTTAAAATGAAGTACCAAATCCAGACGATTACATAATTGAATAATTGATGTACTTGTGTTTCATTTGTGATATTCAGATCGGTAGAGGATCTCGTGGTGATATCACCATTTTGCCAACATTGGTTTTAAACAATGTCCAGTATAGAGGTTAGTTACTTAAGTCCCTACATGAAATCAAGTAAATTGAACAAGTCGTGCTTTTACTGATCTTCAATAATGTATGAGTGACCTATGCATTCTTTTATTGAATTTGGCTATCAAAATCCTGTTTTAGGGGTCCAGAAAAAATGCTCTTACTCTACATATTATGACTTTTGGTTCTACATATTTCCCTGGCTGGGCCACTAAAAAGCTCCGTAAATTTTGACGCTTCTGTCTAAAACTAGAGCATCAACCATCGTGATCATCTCCCGAGACGTAAATGGAGAGCTTTTTCTGTTAATGCAAAAGGACATGTTTCCTTGTCCGAAAACTAGTTTAGACTCACGGAAGACTTTAATTCGATACCGGATGTCAACCTAATTCTTGTTTATGAATTTAGGGTTTTGACTCTGCCTTTACTTTATTGAAAAACTTGGTTTTCTTTCTCACTCGAGGCAGATTGGTGTAGTTTAGAACTTTTTTAGTTCTCTCTAATGTAGTTTTGTTCTTCTGTGTCATCTTATTCCATTCCTTTATCTCTTGCTTGTATATTATGGGCTCTATGCTTTTTATTTTAGTTAATTGGTTAGTTTAAATTTTGTATTGGTGTAATGTAGAGGATGCTTGTGTTATATGTCAACTTCAGCTATCCTTTGTATGAACATACCTTATATATCTGATTTCTGAATATTATATTCATCTCGTCTAAAGGAAAATTGGAGAGAACTGCTGTACTGAAGGCTATATGTTCTGGGTTTAAGGAGACTACTGAACCTTCAGTTTGTTTAAGTGGAGGTTAGTGCGCTTGATATCTTATTATATGAATTTCATTTATGATTGACTCTTCTAGTTCTAAAAGTGTAATGTGTAATATTCTAAATTATACATCCTGGTTTGAGTTTACCAGATGTTGAGACTAATGAGTGTCTTGAAAGAAATGGAGGATGCTGGGAAGACAAAAAGGCTAACATAACTGCTTGCAAGGTATAAAATAAGGAATTACTGTTACCGTTTCCCTTCCCCAAAGTTAGAATCATTGGAAATGATGTATGGTAGCCATTTGTGTCTGCTTACGATTGACTACAAACTTAGCCTTTATACTTTTATTCAGGACACATTCAGGGGAAGAGTTTGCGAGTGCCCTGTTGTGAACGGTGTTCAGTATAAGGGTGATGGCTATACTACATGTGAAGGTATGCATTTTCCAATCTAAAAAGTTATTTTAGAATATCAAAATATTCGTTTCTCTTTTTTCATACATCAAGATGGCTATGGGAGCTACAGATTAAAAACACTTCTATGTTTTGGAAGTCATCCATATGCAACTTTCATCATTGAGAAAATTTGTTTTATATTGTAATGGAAATCCAAATACAAATGGATGTTTACTCAAATTCTGATGAAGATCGGTATATCCTCTCCCCTTAAACATTCTTATTTGTGGTCTAGATTGATTTACTTATGGAAAAAAAAGGCAAGGGAATATGAATTCATGTTTAACATTTTATGAGAATTACTATTACTATTTATTCGTTAATCGTTATGTGGTCAATTTTCACTTTAATAAGCACTGCATTCATAATGAAAAGATCCGTTATTAAATTAATCTTTAATTCCGTACTGGGTTGCTTGGTTTAACTTATAAAGATGGCTTTTGAAAGATATAAAAGCCCCATTTCAATATTGCTAGAATTGATTTATTCAAGCCAGTCATCTCTGCTTCTCTTTGGAGAGCCTTGTGTGTCAGTGTTACCTATGGCTGCTAGGAATAAATTAATAAAATATTCAAATACTATGGATGGGTTAATGTATATTTAGAATGACCAAACTACTAAAAAAGTCGTAGTAGAGTTCATATTAAGAGGCACAGTTATATGTTCTGTTTCATGACGTTTCTGAGGTTTACATTCTTTTCCTTATATGACAGCTTTTGGACCTGCAAGGTGTTCTATAAACAATGGTGGTTGTTGGTCAGAAACTAAAAACGGAGTTACTTTCTCAGCTTGCTCAGTTCAGTACTGCATAACCTAACTTTCATTTCATCTTCTGATTATTGAAAGACTTATTCTACCACTTTCCTTTACATCCCTCTTGGCTAACTTAATTCCCTTCTGTATAAATGAAGGACTCCAAGGCGAATGGTTGTCAATGCCCGGTTGGGTTTGTTGGGGATGGTTATAAATGCGAAGGTAACATTTGATTTTACTGTGGCAAGCAATTAAACAAATGAGGTTTTCTTCGTACGATCAATTTTTTAAATATACAAATCTATCTAAAAACATGTTTTGATCTTTTCAGATGTTGACGAATGTAAGGAAAGAAGTGTTTGTCAGTGTGATGGCTGTAGCTGCAAGGACACTTGGGGTGGTTACGATTGTAAATGCAAAGGAAATCTTCTATATATAAAGGAACAAGATGTCTGTATTGGTAAGATATTAAAGCCCGACTTTTACTTTGCTATTAATACTTCTGTCAATTTATTATCCCACCACCATAACTAATGTTTTCTAAAGAAAATTCAGTTTGTTTATGATTAGAATTTTGCTTTCTGTCTTGCGCAGAAAGAAGTGGATCACGATTTGGACGGTTCCTTGCCTTTGTGGTCATAGCAGTTGTTCTGGGCGCTGGTCTAGCTGGTTACGTGTTCTACAAATATAGGCTCCGGGTAAGCTTAATCCGTTCTCAACTACAGATAATGTTACACAGTTCATGTTAAATTGGAAATCCAAATTATCACCAATCACTATATTAATTTACGTGTCTCTTTTTTTGTAGTCTTACATGGACTCCGAGATCATGGCTATCATGTCACAATACATGCCACTGGACCAGCAAAATAATGTAGTTCATGCTGAAGCTCAGCCTTTACGACAAGAAGGCACCGCGTAAGGTATATTCAATATTCATATCTCTTCACCTATTAACCAAAAACAAAACTTAGATGCAGTTCAAGTTTATCTGATATTGATATTGTTCTTTGATTAGAATTGATGTTTTACTTAGTAATTTACGTTATAAAAGGTTTTTATAAATGGTCCACATAAATTATCAAGGTGAAAACATGTAAGGAACTGCATTCAGACAGCTTTTATGGGGAACAATATTCTTATTTTACCATTATCTGTATTCTGCCTGCAGACATACATGATAAGTAAAAGTAGTCAAAGGAACTCGTTGCACTATAGAATCCATTTGAGAGATGGATTATAAACAGGTCTGGCTATGTGGATTTGAATCCATTTGACAGCGAGGGAGGATCAGTACTTTACTGTAGGATAATTATGCGAACGATTGGAATGCATACAGAAATTTTCTGCATAGAATAATTTCCAATTTCCACAGTTTGTAAATAGAACTTTTGAGATGTACATGTATACCTTAGATAGAGAATAAGGATCCACGTGATGTTAGAGAACAACTTATGACAACATTTATACCAAGTTGTCAATACAAGGATATCACTCTGCTTCTTCTTTGTGGCCTAAATATAATTTTTGGTTCACCAATCGAATATCTCATCTTAATCAAATCTGCTCAAAGTTATCTTCAATTTATCAAGTTCTTTTCAATGTCTTAGTCGTGTTGCAGCCATGTATCAAGACTTATAATTAATAATAAAAAACTTACATAAAATACTTATGGTACCGGTTTTCTCCAATCAGATTAGGAGTTTTACTTTGGTAATTTACACTTAATTTAGTACATTACATATTATGAAGGTGTTAAGGGAATGATACCTAAATATCATAGGTGTTGTACGTAATCTTTTATTTATAAAATATATATTTCATTGTTTTATCAAACAATTGCAAGTCTTAAACTCCTTTTCCCCCTATTTCTCTGATAAGAATCTGATCATTATTGGTTACTGAATTAGGAATTGATAATTTCTGAGTAGCATCTTTTTACGCAACACATCATGTTAACCAATAGTAATATCAATTAATAATTTATTGATTAATTCTAAATAGGCGTTGAAAAAACTCAAATTAAAAAAAAAAGTACTTAATTGAACTGGAATAAACAATATAAAAAATCTGTTTTTATTATTATTAAAAACTAAATTAAATTATTACTTTTAATTCAATTTATAAAAATCTAAAATACTAAAAGATTAGTTTAAAGCGCTACTAAACAATTATAACACTTGAAAGGAAAAATATTACATAATCATCTATTATCCATTCTTGAAATTATTGGTTCTTTATTTGACAACAAACCTTTTTAAAAATATATTCATATGATTTGTTTGCTGTGAAATACTTTGAGTAATATATAAACTATTTATTGACCATTTATCTTGGTCGTTCAACCACATACATTGATGATTTATTGATTAATTCTAAGTGTTGAAAAAACTCAAATTAAAAATTTACTTAATTGAGTTGAAATAAACTATATAAAAAAATTGATTTTTTTATTAAAAGCTAAATTAAAGTATTATTTTTAATTCAATTTAAGGCTAAAATACTTAAAGATTAGTTTAAAGCACTAATAAACTATTATAATATAATAGTTGAAAAGAAAAATATTACATAATCATCTACTACTCATTCTTGAAGTTATTGGTTTTTCATGTTGACAGCAAGCCTTTTCGAACATATACTCATTAATATTATTATTTGGTGTGAAATACTTGGAGTAGTATACGAACTATTTATAAGTAATTTGCCTTGCCTCTTCAACCACATGCATTCAACGCAATTACGACCAACTCAACTACAGCTAAAACATAATTAGTGACCTTTATTACTAAACTTATTTAATATTAAGAAGTACTCTTAACATTTGTAATCTCTCAACTAATTATAACAAACTATTAAATGTAACTAATTACATTAAAGTTTACTCAACAAAATCTCCAGTAAACTTAAATATTTATTTTGTCTTTAATCATTTTTCTTTTCATCTTAGCTTTACCATACATAGTCTACGGTATGCTTACTACTTTTACTAATAGTCAGATTCTTCACCCTAGTTGACTTGTACTTCGCTTTCATTATGGTCAACTTGTTCTTACTTTGATCGACTTGTTACTCATTGGGTTCTTTGCTATCTTAGTAACCAACCTCTTCTTACTCGAGTTCTTATCAATAGGTTGAGCTTCTTTTAAGATATCAAACCACTCCCATGTATTGTTGCGCTCAATTGCATTGATCTCTTCATCCATTTCAAGTCGCACTTCTCATATTGCACCTTTAATGCAACTCTTAGATTTTTCTCGACATGCAATTGTTCTCGCAATTTTGAAATATCTTATTTAAGTTCCAGGCTTCGTTTATGCAAAACTTGCTTTCTTTTCTCTTAGTTTATCTGTAACTCTACATTTCCTATAACTTCCTTTTTAATTATTTGTTGCAAATCACCTTTTTCAAGCTCTAACCTTTGAATAACAAGCTTGTCTGCACACATGTTTAGGCTATCCGAGTTGTACAGATGCACCATTGAGCTTTCTAGACATCTCATCGAGCTATTTGAGTTTTTCACTTGTTTTGTCAACTTAACTGAATTATCTACATGATCCACTTAGATATATGGGTTATTTAGACTTCCCACAAAGTTATCTAAGCTTTTTATCCACCTTACCTAACTATCTGAATGCATCATTGATCTATCTAGGTGTTTTGCTGACCTCTCAATGTTACTTGATTATCTTGTCAAGTTATCTATGATACTCAACCTTTTTGTTGAATTCTCTATACTACTTAACCTTCTTGTCGAGTTCTCTCTTTGTTTATGTTCGACCCCTAAACTATGTCTTATCATTAATAACACCACTTCCTCTTCAATAATTTCTTTAAGAAGGTTGGTCTTCTCTTCCTTCTTGTCCTTAGATCGACAATTTTAGCAAAATGTCTGACCCTATCACAATTGAAGCACTTATCTAAGTAGCACTCTTTTGCATAATGATCATACTTGCCATATTTGAAGTACTAAACATTTGATTTGCTTGAATGACCTCCTTTACATAGACTTCGTCCATAATAAAAACGCAACAATATAAATGACATGTGTTGTTGTTTAACATGACTCAGTTATTCAATGTGATATGTATCATTCACTATAACATGTCATTTACATTATCATGTTATCACTCTCTAAAAAGTATTAACAAAAATTTAATAAAAAAAATTACATTAACTCAAACATGAAACCTACATAAAAAAAACAAAAGAAAACTAAAAAATATTAAATAACTTCAAAATATATTAAAAGCAAAAATGGTTTTAACTCAATTTAAAAAAATATGTAAGTAATTAAATACTCATAAAATAATCCAGCGTAAAAATACTTATAAAAACAAAATTTTACCATAACAAATCCTAAAGAAAAATTATTAAACATGCATTAGTGTAAAAAAAAAGATAGAATAGTAAATTTGGTGCTTGGAAATATAGCCAAGTTTCAATTTTATCCCTAAATACTAATTAAACAGTAAAATTTAAAAATATTTCTATATTTGGTTTTCCCTTTCAAATAAATTCTGTATACTATTATTAAAATGCAATTTAATATCTATTATTATGATTAAAAGGCAATTTACATAAGTTGGTGGAAGCAGAGACTGGATAACGTTCTCCTCTATTCATATTCTTCTGCCTACACTCTGCTCTGTTACTGTCACTGCTCACATGCTTTAACTCAGTGCTTCTCTCCATTTTCATTATCCAATGGCTTCTTTTCCTCTTTACAAGCCAACCCACACCATTTTCTCCAATACCCAGGTTCCAATTTCTTTCCTTTTCCCATCCATTTTCTGTCTCTCGCCTCTGAACCTCTTTCCAACCATGTTTTCTTTCTCAACAGTTCACGGGCTTGCGCAGTGGCTTTTTCTGGCGACCCTCTTACTCCTTTGAGGCTCTTCCTGAAAACAAAGTACAACCCATTAGAGCTTTGGTTGCTAAATCCCCATTTCCCCTGTTTCAACCTCCTCAAGTTGAAGAAGAGTCACCGTCTGAGGTAAATCCCATTTTTTGTGTTGCCTGTTTTGCCCCTTGCTTATTTGCTGTTGGTTGTTTTTATGTTTTGGCACTGACTGACACCTATGAACAGTTTGTGTCTTTGCTGTTTCCTTAATTTGATGTGCTTTGATGTCTGCAACACTTAAGCATGCTGGAGACGGGAGCCATTTGTTAGTCTTATATAAAGATTTAAAAAAAGTAGTTTTTATAAACGAGATAATCTAATTTGAACTTTTATAGAGAATCTCATTTCACGAGCGTTTTGTCCTCCTTGTATAAGTACTTATGGAGAAGCTTGTTAAAATATACCTTAGTCCATCTTTTTTGAGAGCTAAGTTGCATAAGTTTATTTAACATATACGAGAAACTCAATTCATTTTACCTTTTTTTATTCTTGCAGAAGTGATTAGAGAAAAGTTTATTGAAATAAGACCTATGTAACGCTTTTTCTGTGATTAGTTAGTTTTTGTTTGTCTTTATGCATGTAACAAAGTGGATTTAAATACTGTAATAGTGTATGGAGCAACTCCATCCATATAGTTCATGATTGTTACTAAGAAGTTGATATAGATACATGTGCATATTGAGATTAAGAAAAGTAGAAGAATGTGGGGACAAGATAGGGTTTACAGTGAGAAGCAAGAAAGGTGGCAAGAAAAGAGGGCTTACAGTGAGAAGCAGAAAAAAAGAGATTGGAAAAATAAGGCTTAGCCCAGAAGCAGGAGAACCTGAACAAAAGATGCTGAGAAAAGATGAAACTTTAGGGAGAGAAGTTTTAATTGAAGAGACTACAGATGGCTATGACCATCCGAAATCTTGAACAATAATGATATTAACGACGACATCATAGTAGGGGAATGGGAAGGAAACAAAGTTGATAGGGAGCTTACACATTTCTAGTTAGAACATTGTCTTAATATATGTTGCAACTAGATTTTAATATATAGTAAACGTATTCGATACTTTTATGTTCACAACACTTAATACGTTACGGTGAATGTTATTTCTAGAATTTGATGCGTTTTTATGTGTATAACTCTTATTGTGGTAGAGTAAGGGTTGTTTCTAATTTGATCTGCTTTTATGCATATTAAGATTCAATATCTTCTTTCTTGAACGGCCGGCCTTTTAAAGAATTCTTCAAGGGGCTTCTGTTTGATGAAATGTTTCTTCATTATCTTTTTTGTTAATTTATTTGTTCCTCTAGTTGGAGCCTGTGGATCCTGACTTCTACAAGATTGGGTATGTCCGAAGCATGCGAGCTTATGGTGTTCAATTTAAAGAAGGGCCAGATGGTTTTGGTGTGTATGCTTCCAAAGATGTAGAGCCTCTTCGCCGACCAAGGGTAAGTGACTGTATTTAATATTGCTCGTTGCCACAAGTGCTGATACATCACTAAAGTTCTACCAGATATATATAGCCTTTCCAAACAGCTGGTAGTGGAACAAGTGAAAATGATTGCACTTAATGTCAAAATATACAATTATTTAGATATTTAGTTATTTGTATCATGTCGTTTATGATTATAATTTTGGTAGCTGTCCATGGATGATTTCTCTAATGATGAAGTTGGGCAGGTTATAATGGAAATTCCTCTTGAATTGATGTTAACCATAAGCAAGAAGCTCCCATGGATGTTTTTCCCGGATATAATTCCCTTGGACCATCCAATATTTGATATTATTAACTCAACAAATCCAGAGGTATTTGGAATTCTCCTCTAAGTTCATTAGATCATAGTAAGATATAACCAACTATGCTTGATAGTTTTTTGCTTTTGATGATAAATGCTTATGTGTCATCCTTTGTTTTAATTGTCGTACCTGCTACAAAAGTAAAAAATGTTCTGGTCATCTGCCTAATGCAATTGTGTAAATCTTTATGGCAGACAGATTGGGACCTAAGGTTGGCATCACTTCTCCTATTTGCATTTGACTGTGAAGGCAATTTCTGGCAATTGTATGGTGACTTCTTACCAAGTGCAGATGAGTGCACTAGCCTACTTCTAGCTTCAGAGGTGTGCATAAAACAAACTGGATTTACATCACCGTTGTTAGATTGGGGAATTCCATTTTTTTAATTATTACTGATCAATTCTTGATATCAAAGGGAGATCATGTACCCAGTATATGTTTCAATTCACATATAAAGGGCCGTTTTAAAGTTTTCTCCTTGATGTTGGATTATTTCATAAGACTAGGAAAAGTAGTACTAGTTCTATCACGTGTTACTTGTCTATTTTCTTTCTGGTGTTCTGTGTAAATTTGAGGGACCCTTTAATTGCTTCTTCTAATATTAAGATATTTGTTTGGTCTACATAAAATTTAGGTAGGAACAATGTAGTCTTGCAACTAATTCTACTAGATATTGCACTTAAATAAGCTTCCATTTGCAAATAGTTGTAATTTGTAAATTACTCTGGTCCTTGTAGGTTTTATATTTTTACGTTTTCTTATGGAAACCTTGACGATAACATAAACTTTGGTTGAGCCACAAGATATATGTCAAGTCTTAATTAGCATGGATTAATCCCTTGCAATCTTAAGGTTTTACTGCATGCATTGACATGCATTTAAATTGCTTTATTTTGAAACTTACAATAAAGTTTTAGTAGTAGTTTTATGTCATCCCATCTATTGATCTGTATCGCTAGGAAGAACTTTTGGAGCTACAGGATTCCAATCTCGCTTCCACTATTAGAAAACAGCAACAACGAGCCTTAGAATTCTGGCACAAAAATTGGGTAAGCAGCAAATTCTTACTTGGTTAGTTAGTCCTCCATTTTGCAAAACTTATGATGCATTCTTAACAAATTGTGTTGATCTTGTTTAGCACAGTGAAGCACCCCTTAAAATAAAGCGTCTTGCTCGTGATCCACAAAGGTTCATTTGGGCAGTAAGTATTGCACAGTCACGATGTATTAACATGCAAATGAGAGTTGGTGCGCTAAATCAAGAAGCAAACATGCTGATTCCTTATGCTGGTGAGCTCAGTTCACCTAACTCTGACTAAATATATTACCTTTCATGCAGTCATATAGTCAACGGGAACTTTTATCTTTGAATTTTACTGTAGTTCTATTTTCTTAAGGAGTTTGTTTATTTTGATGTCATTTACCTGTTTCAGGAGAAACTCTAGAAATTAGAAAAATATAAAACTTGAAAAATAAGCATTACAAAGCCATATTTCATTATTATAAATTTATAATAGGAGTATATATTACAAAGAAGAACTTAAAAATTTCGCTGTTTGATTTATTCAATATGCATGGAATACGTTTTTTTCTGACTCTTTAAGCAGAAGAAAAAATTGTATAACATGCTAAGTTACATTCTCTTGGGGGAATTTATTTCTTTTCTATTTTTGATAATGTGAATTTTAGAAATGAAGTTTGTTGAGTGATTGGAACTAATAGTATGGATTGTGAGTTAGTTGTGAACCTTTCATTTTCTCACCGGCTTTCTTTTACATTAAATTTGGTTTTATTTCAAGTTAAAAAAAAAAAAAATCTTTATCCATTCCTTGTCTGTTATTTTTTCTTTGTATTGTTAGAAATTTGAACGACTATCACATTTTTATGCAACTGATTATACAAATAAACGAACACTATTAGACAGTCCTTGAAATTGTCTTTTTCTTTCTATATCACTTTAATTATCAGAAAAAGAAAACAAAGCAATATTGTAGAGGTAAAGAAGTGGCCAAAATTTTGCAATAGTTTCTTTGTATATATTGCATGTGGTGGCAGCATTTATTTTTACAACTTAAAACTAAGCTAAATGATTAACATGGTCTTGTTTTTCAGATATGCTGAACCATTCATTTGAGCCAAATTGTTTTTTCCATTGGCGTTTTAAGGACAGGATGCTTGAGGTTCTCATAAATGCTGGACATCGTGTTAGAAAGGGAGATGAGGTAAGCTATTTGCTTTTTTTGTGATAAATATGTTCAATGTATTTAAAGTATGCTGGAACTTCTCTTAGGAAATAACTATCATTAGTAGTGCATGTAAATTAATTATCCTAATAGTTTATTTTATACACAGGTGTCGTTTATCTCCTAGATGTATATGTAATCTATTTTTTATTTATCATTTGATTGGTAAGGAATAACATTTTATTTATCATAATCTTCCAATTCTGTTCATGGTGCTTGGGGAAACCTCTTCAATGAAGTGGTGATTATATCAATGCATTGTACTTTGGGATAGCTCTTCAACTTTTGCTACTCATTACTCTAATTATCCAATGCTTGGAACCTTCCAGAGGTCCCTTGAGAACCAAGACATATGTATTGTGGTTTAGAATGTTATTAGACTCTAACCTTTCTTAATGATGTAAAATGTTCTCCAGGGTGTAGTCCTGTAACAATTAACTTCACTTAGGAAAAAGAAAGGAAAAAAAAAAGAAAGAACAGAAGAAGAATAGGATGACTAAGCCTCCTAAAGTTACAAAGCAACACACACTTAAACAAACACAATTAACAGGAAAAAGACATAAAAGGAAATCATCATCATTACTTCAAGAAGGATCTAAAGTGGATTATTAACTCAAGAAGGCTCTGCAGTCCCTTTGCATATTTGTTCAAGAAACCCCCATAAGAACTGGTCAGCCAAAATGCTCAGAAAAAGCTAGATAACAAGTCATCTAAAGAGGATAGCTGCTAAATGAAAATTCTCATGTTACGCTATAGATACATGCATCTAAAACCAGAAAATAGAGCAAAGGTCCACAATTTCTTGCATTGGAAGATGCAGTTGCATTTAGTCCCGCATCAAGTAAAGATATGACCTAATTACAATTCACAAACCGGTTTGTGAGATTGAATTAAGTCCAAATTTTAGGATCTTGCTATAGCCAAAAACACTAATGGAATGGGGAGGAGGGAAAATAATGAAATTGAAGTAAGAAATGAAATCCATGTTTCCCTAAAAAGTTAAACATCTTATGGGTCAAATTCATATTGATGGCTAGCATATAATCATGACTTCATGTTTTGTACTTATCTTTATTATTATGGTCTAGACATAGGAGTATCATTGTTCTTAAGGTTGAAATATTAATTTGTTATTTTATTCGTTAGATGGAATTCCTTTAGAGCATAAATGCTTTTATGTTGGAGTAACTAAAATATTTGCTTCCATGTTTATTTTATCATTTGTATTGTATAATTCACCAATACATGAACACTCTGATTATACTGTCCAAAATTGTAACAGATGACAGTTAATTACATGAGTTCGCAGAAGAACGACATGTACATGCAAAGATATGGATTTTCATCACCTGTGGTAATTTTCTTTCAACTAAATCTTGATGAATGGGATTTCTATATCTTTTTGTTCTTTATCCTGAATATTTGTGGGTAGAGGAAAGTATACATTAAATAGAGCCCATTACAGAGCTCACTGTCAACCATGAAGAGTGTCTTTGTTTTTTACCCCCACGTCAGCTTTCTTCAATACTACCTTTAATCGACATCTTTTTAACTCCTCTCACCTTGGTTGTTGCCACACTTTATTCATTCAATAATCTCAACCACATCTTTCACCAAACTTAGTCTCAATGTTAAAAGATTTAGTTTTCCATGTAACTATGGGAAAATCCAATTAAATAATTTTAGTTTGATTTAAGTTTATATAACCATTCTGATATGTACTTCCAATGGTCACTTTGAAGTATGACACATGAAAGTGCTTCTTTGAATTATTTATATAATGATTTCGTTATTGATTTTTGCTTGTAATGAACAATTCATGCAAACTTCTACTTTTTCGGTTTATATGCTGAGTTTTTGAAATGTAGTTCTCAGAGTTGCTTAAATTGCAGAATCCATGGGATGAGGTAGAATTCTCAGGCAATGCACGTATTCATTTGGATTCCTTCTTGTCAATCTTCAATATATCTGGCCTTCGTGAAGAGTATTACCATAACAGTATGGCCAATATGATTTTTCTTTCTGGAATCTGCCATGTTACACTTAAGTCTATTCAAATTGGCAATATTTAGATTGTTAATGAGATATTTTTGGCAGACGATCTGTCAACGGATGGCAATACTTTTGTTGATGGAGCAGTCATAGCTGCAGCACGAACATTGCCAAGTTGGTCAGACGGGGATGTTCCTCCAATTCCTAGTGTGGAAAGAGAGGCTGTGAAGGAGTTACAAAATGAATGCCAAAAGATGCTCGCAGGATTTGTTACAACCTCTAAGCAAGACCAGAAATTGTTAGGTAAAATTTGTCGTTTGTAGCCTTACTGTAGAAAGTAGCTACACAGAACTAATTGTCGTAATAATTTGTATTATGCAATCATTGCTTTGTGAGAATATAAGTATATATTATCCTGAAAGTGGTATACATAGCCTCTTAAGTTTTCTTCTATATCAGTAGCACACGTGAGCTTGAAAATGTTTTGGGGTATATTCTGGTTAACCTGGAGTCAGTCTATCTACATTGCCGAAACAAGTTACAATTCTACATGACAATTATATCTTCTACATAAGCTTCATCACTTCTATGGAAGTTCATTAACCCTGCAAAATTTACTATGTAGTACTTTTGTCTACAATGTTAGTTGTACCAGACATGCGTCTTGAGTCAATTATGCAAATCCAATGGGCAAAAGGCTCAAAATATCATTAGGTTTATAAAATAGTCATATGTTGAGCCCTTGTAAAATTGTAAGACCAAAGTTTATTAAAAGTTCCAGGACTGCGTGAGTATTTTGACTAACTCAATTGATCAAAATTTACCCAAAGTTTCATGATACAAGCTAATTCTTAGCTTACACATCATGATTGCAGATTCCATGACAGATGCTACGAGGACACTAGAAGCTGCAATTAGGTATGCCATATTTACATCATTTAGCTGTTTCAAAAGTCTTTTAAATTTTTTGTAAGGACATCTTAATTCCTAAACCCTCTAATTATGGTTTCTCTGTGAATGCCACATATGCAGGTATAGATTGCACAGAAAAATGTTGATGGAGAAAGTTATCAAAGCATTAGACATGTACCAAGAGAAAATACTGTTCTAATCCCGATTCTACTGCAGGAGAATAGTTAGGAAATTTTGTTAACAATGCGGTATATATACCTGTAATCCCTCTCACCGAAACAATGCTCGGTAATGCTCGGTATCCATTAACTGCAGATTCTTCATTATGTTGTACCTTACCAGCTTTTGTGTTGTACCTTGTGCAAGTTCTAAGCAAATTAATAAAGAGTTAAAGCATAGAAAGAAATCAAACCGGTCAGCAAGTCACTTGTTTAACCATGTATCGTATGTTAGCACTTCGAGTCATTCATATATATATATATATATATATATATATATATATATATATATATATATATATATATATATATATATATATATATTAATAGTAAGATAACACACATTTACGTCATTTGATGTATGTAATAAGAATAAAATGATTATAAAAAAATGAATTTTTTGTAATTTTTTAGAAAAGAAGAGTAAAAAGTAAAAGAAAAAATAATATTAAATGAATGAAAAAAATTTGAGTGTCAAAATATTATTTTTCATGTATATATATAACAAATGATTAAATATGATGGGATTATTATATTTTATTAATTAATTTATTAAATTTAATTAAATTATGGTTAAAGGCTATATATGAAAATTTTATTAAATAAGATTATAAATAATATTTTAATTTGTTAAAGGATTAAATTAAAGTATTAAAATTAAAAAAAAAGGAATTGATAAATATAACAAAAATGGATCATGGTTCCTATTTATAACTATATATAATTTTTTTTAATTTTTTTAAAAAGAGAATTTAAAGTGTTTTACAGATGGAAGATTTCTTATAAAAAGAGAAAATTAAGAAAAAAAATCTACAGTTATTATGTTAGAAGATCAAATACCAATTAATTTACATTGTTAAAAATCAAATATTAATTAATTTACATTGTTAAAAATCAAATATTAATTAATTTACATTGTTTTCAATTATCTATAAGCTTCTGCGTGTTGCTCTATTAAAGAAGGTTTATTATGTTAATGTAACATCGAAGAGTTGAACTGCAAAAGATAACATAAACACCTTTCAAGAAAAGTGTAAATCTCAAAATTTCATACGAAAGCAAATGACAGCTTGGCAAGTGTTTAAAGACAACATGACAATATGCAAAAATCAATACAGCAGAGCAAGATGTTTATAGATTGTGGAGTAAAAGAAGCAAGCAAGATGCTTATAGATTACTTCAGATATAATACCCAGTACTTACAACATGGAAAATTGAGGAATAGAGATAAAGAACCGAGAGACCGCAATTAACGAAGAAAATTTCCGGCATTAATCATGATATGCTGTGTATTGTTGTGGAATATTTATCTGACACAAGAGTTGTTTTCAATAAAAAAGTAATTTTTTTCTTTTTATGATTTAAAGACTTCATCTTCTGGTCTTAAATTTATTGTCCCGTAACCCTCCTTTAAATCAAAGGATCTTTTAAGACCCATGTTTTAAAGTTACCATCTTAGATATATGGTCTTTGTTACCATGCAGTATAAATGATAGTTTCTCAACTTCTCGTGTAAAAACGTAGTTGAGAGGAAGAAAAACAGAGGGAGATAGGGAGGAGGCTGAGATGAATAAATTAGAAAAAATTAATATTTTACTATTCACTTTGTTTTACCAATAATCCCCACAAGAGCAAGTTCCATTTCTGAAATGATGGAACCTTCTAACATCTCTAAGAATGATTTCTCTGTCCACAATCTTTGATATGATTTTAGTGGCAACATGACAGTCATTACAAACTCGAAGGTTTTTGGCAACCCTGATGGTAGTCCCTGGGAGGGTATTTAAAAGGCCAAAAGCTATAGCCAGTCTCTCACTGTGCCCACATAGCATAGTTTCTTTCTCTTCATCATCAACGTTGTGAAGAACACATGAAGTATCAGGCACATAGCCCTCCTTTCTCATTCTTTGGGACAGAGTTTCAAGATACTCATGAAGTTCTTTACTCTGTGGGTGTGAAGCATCCCCTGCCAAAAACTTATGAACCTCATCACCATGCTCAATCCAACTACAACCAGGTTCTTTTCTTACTCCCATTTCCTTCATTTTCTTCCGTACCTCTATTGCCTGTTCCCAGAGCCCCGCTGAGGAGTATATGTTAGACAGAAGAACATAATGGCTGGCTACATTTGGCTCCAAGAGAAACAGGTTCTTTGCCGCAATTTCACCAATTTCTACACTCTGGTGAATCCTACAGGCGCCAAGCAAACTACTCCATGCATCTATTTTGTTCAAATTGGATGGCATTGTGTGGATCAATTCACAGGCCTCTTTGATCCGACCAGATCGGCCAAGCAAGTCCACAAGACATGCATAATGGTCAGCTCTGGCTTCAATCCCATGACTAGCTTTCATTGTATGGAATAAATGAAGGCCTTCATCCACCATCCCAGAATGACTGCAAGCAGCAAAAATAGCAATATAGGTCACTTCATTGGGCCTTATTACTTCCCTATTGCTTCCTTCTGCTGTCATTCTTCTAAAAAGTTTCAGAGCCTCTTCCCCTTTCCCATGCATCCCATACGCCATGATAAGAACATTCCAAGTAATAACATTTCTTATCGGCATTTGATCGAAGACTATCCTAGCCAAGTTCAGGCAACCACATTTTGCATACATGTCCACTAATGCACTTCCCACAGCAACATCCATTGCCAACATTTCTTTAACAGCGTAAGCATGAATCTCCTTTCCTTTACCTAACGCTGCCAAGGCAGCACAACCCGGAAGCACAGCCATTAGAGTTACCGAATTCGGCTTGAGGGGAATGCTCACATCATCTTCACAATCAACAAATGTGTCTCTCCCATCTTCACCTTGACCTCTCTGCATTTCATGCAAAAGATTAAGTGCATCATCATACCGCCCACAAACAGCACAGCCAGTTATCATCGTGTTCCAGGACACTATATCCCTTCTATCTATCTCACCAAATATCATCTTCGAAATTTTAATCCTTCCCATCCTGGAATACATGTCCATCAACGCATTCTGCACATACTTATCCTTCCCTAATCCCTTCTTCACAACGTAACCATGGATCCCTTCTTCATCCAAAAACTTCTCGCAACGCACACAGGCAGGCAAAACACTCGAAAAAGTAGTGGCATTGGGACAAAACTCAGACTCAGAAACCATCTCAATAAACAGTCTCAACGCTTGATCATCAAGCTCATTCCGAGCATAACCAGCAAGCATGGCATTCCAAACCGCCACCGTCCTCCTCAACACTCTATCAAAAACCAACCTACCCTTAGCAGCCTGTTTGCAATTACAATACATGTCAATCAACGCAGTCCCAACAAACGAATTCTCAATCAAATCCCCACTCCTCAACGCATAGCAATGAATTTCTCTCCCAATCCTCAACCTCTCCAGTTGAGAACAAGCTGGCAAAACACTCGCCAGTGTAACCCCATCAGGCCTAACCCCGTCAACGATCATAAGGTACATATACATCAACGCTTCCTCAAACCTATCATTCTGAGAAAGAGAACTAATAATAGTGTTCCAAGACACAATATCTTTACCATCAAACACGTCAAACAATGTCTTAGCATCGCCAACTCTCCCCAATCTCGCATACATGGTCACCAACGCATTGTTGGTATAAGTTCTCAAATCGTCGTTTCTCAGAGTATACGCGTGCACTTGCTTCCCGAGCCGCGTGCCACCCTGCACGTGAGAGCACGCGTGTGCCACACTGACCAGCGTGAACGAAGTGGACTCCACGTTTTCCGACAGCATTAACCGAAACAAGTGCAGGGACATCTCCCACTCCTCGAACCGACACATCGTCGCGATCATGGAGTTCCAAGACACGTGGTCTCGCTCGGAGATTTTGTCGAACACGAGGCGCGCGGCAGCGAGGTCGCCGCATTTGCCGTACAAGTTGACAAGGGTGTTAGCCACGGCAACGGAGGACGCGTGGCCAAACTTGAAGACGTGCCCGTGGAGTTGTTTCCCGAGGCTGAGGTCGTGCACGGCGGTTGCAGCCTTGAGAACGGCGGGGAAGGCGAAATTGTCGGGGGTTGCGGCGGCTGCGAGCATGGCCGCATAGGTGGCGATGGCGTCGTGGAAGGAAGAGGATTGGGTCTGGTATCGGAGGAGGTCTATCCATTGGGACGGAGAACGGAGTTCTACGGCGTCGGCGGTGGCGGTGACGGTGGGTGGAGGAGGGTGTTTGGGAGTCGGGAGAGTGCGGATTTGGTGATGGGTTTGGAGGGAAAAAGGATAGGGGAGTGGCGGTTGGATAAGGTTAAGATTCGAATGCATTTTAAAATTGTGTCTTTTATGAAACTTTTTCTGCTACTTATCTTTTTCTATGCTATAGGAAAGTATTTCAAATCATTTAGACAAAAAAAAATTAAAATTCCTTTTTTTCAAAATTGTTTTATCTCTATTTTTTAAAATTAAATTAAACTTCAACAAGAAAAATAATCTGAAAAATGTGTTCACCGTGAAAGTAAAATAACATTTTTACTTTAAAATCTAAAATAATTTAAAATAAATTTATTATAAAAGTATAAATATTAATTTTTTATGAAGTAGTCGTGTAAAAGTTTCCAACTTCAGATTAGTCTAGTTCTGCAAGGAAAACGTGGGTGGGTGGGTGTGTGCTTGTTGTTATGTCCGGTGAGAGTTGTATAAAGGTTGTTCCTTTGTGATGGTGACACAGTGAGAGCATTAGGGAGAATGGAGTCTGAATTGTTGGCACCAACAATTCCAGCAGCCAAAGTTTCAAGCCTCTTCATATACCCAATCAAGTCATGCCGTGGAATTTCTGTTTCCCATGCTCCCCTTACTCCCACTGGTAACTCTTCTTTCTCTCCTTGTTTCTGGCCGAATCAACATACACAAAACTGTACTAATATTATTCATATTATATTGTTATCTCGTGTGACAGGACTTAGATGGGATCGGCAATGGGTGGTGGTGAATTCCAAAGGGAGGGCATGCACCCAAAGAGTTGATCCAAAGCTTGCTTTGGTTGAGGTTCAACTGCCACCAGATGCACTTGCTGAGGACTTTCAACCTACGAACAATTCCTATATGGGTAACCTCTTCACAACATGTGATGATTTTCTGGTTATTTATTTCAAATATAGATGGATTGATATGCCGGTGGCACCTATGTTTTCATTTACAAAGAAGAATAAAAAAAGTATTTTATGAATGAGGAATGATGGAAATTAGAACTAGCTAGAGGATTAGATTCTCTAAAGGGAGTGATGTTCTCTCCTTCAGAAAATTGGAAGTTAGGCTATCTACTGAACTTGTCTTTATAGAAATTATTTTCATTTAACTTCTTTAAAAGTTAAGATGGATAAGGATAAGTTGATTTTTACTTATGGAGATGCTCAATGCATTTTACCTTCATATTTTCTTATTATGGAGACGTTTATTAAGTAGATTTTGACTATACTTTGATACTGGTACATATCCAATAGCTAGACTGGCAGTACTGGTCTCTGTTTTGATTGAAAAATCGTATCCTCATGGTCCGGGTTTGGATGCTGGTAAGGTTAAATAGAATGGACAGAACAGTTAGTCAGGGGAGTTGGTCAAAGAAATATATGGGTTTATGTTTCAGTCATAATAGAATTAAGAACATATTAAGATTAATTCAACCGCCAAAAAACTTATATCTCCAGGGTGTACTTTGTTCATATTCTTGGCTAATTTGGGATATGTCTTTGGTGACCACTCCTCCTCCTCCCCCCTCTCCCCTCGTGTGTCATATCTTCCTTAGAGACAATCATGGTTTGTTGCTTGGTTCTTAAGTTTACCTTTTTGGCCTTCTTTTCCTTTTGGTCTCTATGTTATTGTCTTTTACACTATAATTTCTTATCCTTTGCTTTGTTATCTGTCTCTTCTTTCTGTATGACTCCTGGCATCAATTTGTTGGATTCTTGTCTCGTGACCATCTGAAACTGTAGCATTTTTCAACGGACATTTTTTTTAATTCAATTTTTACTTAAGAACGTTGTACCTGTCGGTCAAATTGTAGCATTCTGGAATGCTTGAGATAGCAAGGATACCCTGACATCAACCCTCCTATTCTTAGTTAATAAATTCACTTTTTGTTGATTCCTCATTTGACAAATGCTTTCCTTGTGTTCTTTGTTTTGAAAAACAAAGTGGCAGTAGTTGAATTGATGATGGACTTTGTCTTTTCGCATTCTTCATTATCATGATTGTTTTAATATATTTTAGTATATAAATATTAATGCCGCTACCTTTATATTACAGTATTGAAAGCTCCTGGGATGGAATCTCTCAAAATTTGTTTGAGTAAACAGCATGAAGTAACAGAAGCTATCATAGTCTGGGAATGGACTGGATCTGCCTGGGATGAAGGAATAGAAGCCTCACGGTGGTTTTCAGATTTTTTAGGAAAACCCTGTCAACTGGTCCGCTTCAATGCTGGTAGGTCATTGAAACTATGAAACATTAAATATTAAGATAATGAGCACAGAATTGTCAAGAAGGGTTTGTTACCTTAGACATGTAATGAATTGGTAGAGAACTATAACCGTTTAGGGAATATACCTGCAATATTACTTGAAAGAACTATTAACTTGCATTGCGTTGATTCATTAAGATGAATACATATTACATTGTCTGGAGAAAGAGAGATTATTTATCAAGCATAACTCACAGAAAGAAAGCAAAACCCATTAATACGAACCTCTTCAATGTTTCCAAATGAAGCTTCGGAAGTTAGACGAGTGGATCCTAATTATGTTGGGGAACAACATCGGACCTATTTCTCTGATGGTTATCCATTCCTACTTTTATCTCAGGTCAGTCCAGTGTACAAATGAAGTTTTATTTTACTTAAACTCTGATTTTCTACTCAGTATTGTCATTTATGATTTTCAGGAATCATTAGATGCACTGAATGAGCTTCTAAAAGAACCCATACCTATTAATCGTTTCAGACCCAAGTATTGATTTTTCAATTTCCGTTGTTTAGTACTACAATTTTATTGTTTCATAAATTTGTTGCTAATTTATACCTGAAAGTACTGTTTTATCTAAATGGATTATTAAATCACATAATTGAGTTTTTTTGCTCCATGATGCAGTATCCTTGTAGAAGGTTGTGACCCATATTCTGAGGACTTGTGGACTGAGATACAAATAAGTGGGTTTTCATTTCAGGGAGTCAAGCTGTGTTCCCGTTGTAAGGTGAAGAGTTCTTTTATAAGTTCCCACCTATCTTGTGCTCATTGGAACCTTTACCTGGTGACTTGTGTTAACAACTTTAGTTCTAACATGTACCACTATAATAGGCATACATTAGCCTCTGTGTGATGTAGAGAGCTTGGATGGTGTGTTATGTGCCTTTTATTAGATAAAGAAGCAAAGAATGAATATCACTTTCAATTAGGGCTCAGTTGCTGTTATCACCAACTTTATATCATTCTAAAACAGACATGACTTTATAGAACTTCATAATTTTTTAATATGTATGTAATTCCTCTTGTCCCTTAGATTAATACCCAGGATCATATACGTATCACTAATTTGGTTAGTTTCAAGCATGTGCATTAATTAAGGAGGACAGGACTTGGGTATATCTTTCTATAATTTTAGGATGAGATGTAAGGATGTTATGGGTTTATTGGAGCAAAGGATGGTATCTCTCCTCTCCCTGGCCCAAAATTTAACGAGCTTCCTTCTAGCACTTTTTTTTTTTCCTTACCCTGATGTTTTACATTTATCATTGGTTGTACACACCCGAATCTCTCATCAGGCCTTAAGTTTAGATCTTGTTTGAATAAAATTTTTTTATAAGTTTTTCGAAAAGAAGAAAATAAATAAAAAAATGCGTTGATTTTCTCCAGAAAGTAAAATGAATTTAATTAAGTGCATAAGTTGATTCTAGTGTAAAAGTGGAGCTTAATTCATTTTACCTTTTTTTTTTTCCACCGAGTGTTCATCAGTAAGTTTACAAACAAGGACTCACTGCTCTTAGTTGCTTGCCGAGAAACCTTAGATGTTGAATAGATAATGTCTGCATTTATCTACTATTTCTTAGTTTGGTTGTGTTTGACTTGCATGATTATGTTCAGGTACCCACAATTAATCAGGAGACTGGGATATCTGGATCTGAGCCAACTGAGACTCTTATGAAAACTAGGTCTGGCAAAGTCCTTAGACCAGATGGAAAAAATAAAAACAAGGTGAGGCACTTAGTCACCAAGCTTTCTATGAGTATTCCTTATGTTTTATTGACATGTTTATTGCTTATACAGGTATACTTTGGTCAGAATATGGTATGGAACTGGATGGATTCTTCTGCTAAAGGGAGTGGAAAAATCATTGGAGTTGGAGATCCTGTTTATGTTCTTAGAAAGGTCTCTTCTGCAGCCGAAGCAGCTGCCTGAACTGTGTATATAGAATCTGCAGGATTCTAATACCAGCAATTAAAGTGCTGCAATTACAAACTTTATCAAACATCAGCCTATTAAATTTCCACCATTGTTATAAAATGTAATATACACTTTAGTTTTGTATGTCTAATTCAATAAATATATTATATGTGTGTCTGTTTCCATATTCCTGAAAATCAATTTAACTTTTAAAATATCCTGGAATGTAATTTACGGAAATGTTTTCTTTTTCATTGTTCCGGAGCTACATATGGTGTATTCTGCCTCATCTTAAGTGAATTACTTATTGTGCTTCTTTCAATTTTCTTATTTCAAAGTATATGTCTGTGTTACTAAATTTTTCTTGAGTTATCATAACTATTATATTAGGGATATAGTTGAAAAAAAAAATATATTATCCTAAAATTTAAAAAATAACATAAAAGAAGAGATTTTTTACTAAAAAACTAACTATCGAAAAGGAACTGAAATGGTATGTTAGTAGTTATTATAAGTAATTGATATTTAAATTCTTTAATGAAAGTTTGGGATTTAATTTTTAATTTATGTTGAAATCAGGATAATAGGCATAATTAACTTCCAAGTCAGTGGAATGAGTGACAAAAATATTAGTTAAATATTAAGTATAATTTTCAATACTTTCTAGAAAGAAAGTATAATTAGTTCTTCTAATTATTAGTTTAAAGTTTTGTTTACATTTAGAAAAAATTATATCACTTTGATCATTTTACTAAATTCGATAATCATTTTCAGAAAAAAAAAAAAAAAACTCTAAAGAAAACTGTTTCTTCTGTCAAATTATCTTATCTATAATGTGATGTCGTGTCAGGATAACTGTGTACTTCTAGGAAAACTGCCTGTTCCTGTGGAGTTCTAAAGATATTTTAGATTGCTTGGTTGGAAGTCACAAATGAACTGAGATGAACGAAAATGTGAAAAAACCATGCAACGAGTTTAAAACTGTCTCATAATCATAAATAAACATGTGACTTTGTCAGTAAATTTTATATTTTTGATGTTTACACTAGATAGTTACGCGCGTTTCTTTATTAAGTTGTTTGAGTTTTATTTTTACAGACGTTAGTTCAAACAAACATAGTGAAAAACTTGATTTCACTTACTAATTATATGCAAAAGTAATGAGTTTGGATTCTGTTTGATGGTGAATGCTGCTATAATAAGAGTAACCTATTGAGAGTGGTGAATTACTTAGAAGAGAAAGAATGGGTGGTGGAGCATCAACAACACCAACACCTTCAGCCAAAGTATCAGCCATCTTCATATACCCAATTAAATCATGCCGCGGAATTTCTGTTTCCCATGCTCCACTCATTCATACTGGTATGAAATCTTTCTTTCTTTTCTTTTTTTTTTTTTCCACAACAATTTTGTTTCTTTGTTTGTTTATGATGTAGTGTATACACAGGTTTACTAGTAGTCTTGAGTTGTGTGACAGGATTTCGATGGGATCGACAATGGATGGTGGTGAATCCTCATGGAAGGATGTACTCTCAAAGAGTTGAACCAAAGCTTGCTTTGGTTGAGGTTGAACTGCCATCTGAGGCCTTTCTTGAAAACTGGGAACCAACTCAAGAATCCTATATGGGTATATTGCATGTTCCAAAACCATAGCATAATAAATAGTAAACATCATTAAATCAGTTTTTAGATAGCACGTATTCGTGTTGTTGAAAAAAGATTGGAATTTCATGTTCTTGATGGTTGTTTTCTTCCTAGTTTAATGTTAAGTGCCACTTGATATTACAGTGGTGAAAGCACCTGGGATGCAAGCTCTCAAAGTTTGTTTGAGTAAACAAGAGCAGGAAGTAGCAGACGCTGTCACAGTATGGGAATGGACTGGATCTGCCTGGGATGAGGGAGCCGAAGCATCTCAGTGGTTCTCAGATTATTTAGGAAAACCATGTCAACTGGTCCGCTTCAACACTGGTAGGTCTGCGAAAGTATGAAACCTTAGAGAATAAGATAAGAAGAACAACAAAAATGTTTAGAGTGGTGTACTTTAGGCACGTAATTAATTGTTAAAGGAGTAAAGCTTTTTTCAGAACAGAACTCATGCAATGAATCATTACAATGAGTGCACATTAACTGTCTGGAACTCTTTAAGTTGATAGCATGGTCCATAGAAACAAAAACCTATAATGCTGTGAATTAGAGGGCTGGCCAGTTTTAAGACCCGTTTCTTGCTGTGTTGTCTCTCTCATTTTGCTTTGAATGAGAATGCCGGTCAGCCTTGTTATCTTGAACAGGTCACCCAACAGACAAGATACAGATTTCATATACTATCCATTGAAAGTTTCCTTTTGGCCTATGAAAGTTTCATATACTACAGATTTCATATCCATTGTGTTTATGCTTAATGTATTTGAAACTTAGGATGATTCTAGAAGTCAATGAGAGAATATGTTTTATGTTTTAAGTAGGATTGTAGTTTTTCAAATAAATCTGTTGTTTTATTTATATATTACTGTTATTTTATGCTATGCTAAATGTATGCAACAATATAACATGAACCAAACTACAATGTTTTCCCGTTGCATGCCATGTTACCTGTGAACCCAATGTCGTATCAGTGCTTTGAATGGCCATAATAGTTATGATAACAGTCCAGTGTTATATTTCCAAACTGTAACCAAAGAATCTTAACAAGCCTTGGAGAGTTAAAGGGGAAAGAAACAGACACGAGACCTGCATTAGGCCTGAATTATCTTGTGCAGCAAAGTTGGCTTGAGAACCAAATTACTTCCAGTAGTAATATACAGAGTTTGAGGTGTTTACTTTGAGATTAAAATATTTATTTAATGTTTCCAAATGCAGCTTCTGAAGTTAGAAAAGTGGATCCTGATTATGTCAAAGGACAACATGATACCTTATTTACTGATGGTTATCCATTCTTACTCGCATCTCAGGTCATTCTAGCTGGGAATGAAGTCTATATTTTACTTATTTGCTGAATCTTTTACTCAGTATTTGTCATTTATCACTTTCAGGAATCATTGAATGCACTAAACGAGCATCTGAAGGAGCTCATTTCTATTAATCGGTTTAGACCCAAGTATTGATTTTTCAATGTGTTTTTGTTTACTCCTGAAATTGTATTGTTTCCTAATGTTTGTTATTTACATACACCAAGAAGGTGCTGAACTGATCTAAGCAGATTATTAACTCACACGATTGAGTTTTTGGGTGTTTCATTGTGCAGTATCCTCGTTGAAGGGTGTGAACCATTTTCTGAGGACATATGGACAGAAATCAAGATAAGCAAGTTTTCATTTTATGGTGTTAAACTCTGCTACCGTTGTAAGGTACTTTATAATGTCCCACCCATCATTATGCGCCTAAAGAACTGGAGCACATGACTTACCCTGACATTGTCCATCTATGACTCATCTACTCGCTACTCTGTAATGCTTTTCTAACTTAGATATCTATCACATGGATTTGACTCTTCTAAAGTGAGCAAACATTTAAAGTTGGGGGGCATACAGTGTTGATTTGAATTGAAGTGCCTCCTTCACTTTAGAGGAGCTAGATTCTAAAACGCACATGCCAATCAAATTTTTCCTGTAATTTCTTAGTTTTCTTGTTTATGCAACTGGCTTGATTGATTGTTGTATGAACAGATACCTACAATCAATCAAGGGACCGGAATAGCAGGGCCTGAACCAAATGAAATTCTCATGAAAACTAGGTCTGGAGAAATCATAAGACCAAATGATAAAAATAAAAAAAGGGTAAGACCTTGAGTCATCAAGCTTTCAATAAAGCTATTTTTGTTTAATGATGTGAAATGACATGTGAACTGCTTCTGTAGGTTTACTTTGGTCAGTATATGACCTGGAACTGGACAGAATTTTCAGCTGAAAGAAGTGGTAAAATCATTGAAGTAGGAGATCCTGTTTATGTTCTTCGGAAGGTCTCTTCTTCAGCTGAAGCAGCTGCTTGAACTGCGTATGTGGAATCTATATCGATGCTATATGAGAAATTAAAGAGCTCCAATGACAAAAATGATCAACCATAGTATGCAAGCTGCGGCCTGTGATAAGGCTTGTGCAATGAATAAAGAGGTTTTATTTTTCTATTCCAATTATGGTAAGTGGTGCCAAAGATAGTTGCACGCACAAACTGGTTGAAATGTGATTGGTTACTGAGTAGTTCCATGAATCCACTCGTGTATTCTATCAAGAAAACAGCTAAAATTGTCTCCAAAAATATCCACCGAATGAATTGGCAGCAGTGTTTATTCGTTGATGAATGAGTGGATTCTATTGTTTAACCATCCAATAAATGATAAGAATTTTCAAATTTTATGGTCCAAATGGTGATCACTTACACTGACAGCATCTAAAGTAATCTCATTGACCTTGGGTTGTGCATCTAGCACACCAATTTGTCTACCTTCATGCACTGTTAAAGTGATGATCATGCCAACTTAGCCTTAGCATGCCGAGGCTTTCACAATGATTGCAACCATGCGTGGACAAGTTTTTGAGAAAATACTTGATAAGAGAAAAAATTAGAGTAAACTGATTTTTGTTATAAGCTAAAATGCATCTGAAATTTTAAAAATTTTGAATAAAATCGTTTTATTAAAGTTAAAAACAAACAAATTTTAATTTATGAATTCTTTTTATCATCAATGAAAAGAAGTTTATCCATCCAAAATTTATGTGCTGATCTAATATCAAATGCTCATTCCCACGGTTCAAGTATTAGATATCATATATACCGCCTACAAGAGAATTTTTGTACTATTACAATGCCAAGAACTCGTTCCGAGATCCACTTATTAGATATACTTGATAATAGAGCTTGATTTTGGTAAGATTTGTATATTAAAATTTAAAATTACACCTACTACTACTTTCAAAATAATAGTTACAAAAAAAATTAATATTTTTAATTTTATAAATATGTAACACCCTCTTTTAATATTGTTGGATCCTATAGCTTCTGGGGTTCTGGTGATTGCTTTAGTGATCACAATAATCAGCACAAGAAAAACTTCATTTCTCAATTGGATAGCTTCTGCCATTAACACTGCTGTTATTATATTTGTGATTGTTGCCGGGTTTATTCATGCAGACACATCAAATTTGTCACCCTTTTTACCTTATGGGGCTAAGGGGGTGTTTCAAGCTGCAGCAATTATTTATTTTGCATACGGAGGATTTGACAATATTGCAACCATGGCTGAGGAAACCAAGAAGCCATCAAGGGACATTCCTATAGGTTTGGTTGGGTCAATGTCCATGATCACAGTGATTTATTGCCTGATGGCACTCTCGCTGAGTATGAGCAGAAATACACAGCAATAGACACTGGTGCTGCATTCTCAGTTGCATTTCAGCATGTGGGGATGAAGTGGGCAAAGTATGTGGTGGCTTTTGGAGCCCTGAAGGGAATGACTGCAGTGCTTCTGGTGGGGAGATTGGCACAGGCACGTTATATTACTCAGATTGCACGATGCCACATGATCCCACCATGGTTTGCTCTTGTGCACCATAAGACCGGAACCCCAATAAATGCTACATTGTTGATCACCATTGCAAGTGTCATCATAGCTTTTTTCACAGGCTTGAAGGTGCTGTCAAGCTTGATATCTGTGAGCACACTCTTCGTCTTCATGATGATATCTATTGCCCTTCTGGTGAGGAGGTACTACGTCAGAGGGGTCACACCAAGGGAGAACCTGTTAAAGCTAGTTATCTTCTTGGGGCTTATCATTGCTTCTTCAATGGGAATTTCAGCCTACTGGGGGCTGAGGCCGAGGCCTAATGGTTGGTTTGGATACACTGTGACTGTTCCTGTTTGGTTCTTGGCAACTCTAGGGATATCATTGTTTTTGACTCAGCAGAGGGTGCCAAGAGTTTGGGGGGTTCCACTTGTCCCATGGTTGCCATCTTTGTCAATTGCAACAAATGTATTCCTGATGGGGTCTTTGGAGTATGAAGCCTTCATAACATTTGGAGCGTGCACAGTGGTAATGCTGATCTACTATTTTCTCTTTGGACTTCATGCAACTTATGATATGGCTCACCAACAAGAAAAGCTGCAATCAAAAGTTGATCACAGAGAAACCATCAAGAATGAAGGGCCATAGACATTGCGCATTTGTTTTGAGCATTTTGAATTAGATTTCCCTCACGCAAACCTGTTCCACAATTTACATGAAATTATTCATGCTAGTAACCATTGAATAGTTGAATAAAAAAATGCAGGTCATATTACTCAACAAGAATAGAAGAATTGAATAAATAAAGAAGAATCATGTTTCAATTGATTCGTACTTGCACAGTGTATTTTCTCTAAAGGTTATCCAATGCAAGGAGCAACATGGGCAATAAACAATTCTACAGAAATAGCAGAAAATAGATAAAGGTTTTTTAATAAAAGTGTTTACGATATCAATATTCAACATTTCAGCTCAGACACGGTTAACATCACTAATAAATGTTTTCCCCGCATCATAAACAAATTGCCAACATTTGATACCAAATATATCACAGCCCAAAAACGGTTGCACTTTGGACAAATTACTGTATTTACTGAAAGACTCGGAAAGAATGCTTCAATAGCATACATAGTTCTCTCAAAAGCTTCGCGTACCACTATCAAATTCATCATACCAATTACCAGAGAATACTTTTGACAGAGTACACTGTACTGTGGAAAAAACCGAAGGCTATAATCAGCTAAAAAAGCTTTTAGAAATCAAGAATGAATTACCAAAACAAAATTTGCTTATTACTCATTATACAACAAGAGTAGAGAACGTTTAAGAAAATTAAAATACGCATGAAATGACCAGATAAACAACAATTGTTGATACTTTGACTATTGGTTTCATTCCTCACAGCCCCACAATTTTTCTCACTCAATCATCATCTACGACTGTGATAGATAACTATGGAACTATCGTATTTTTATAGACCAAGCATCCTAGACCAATTTGAAAAAAAAAAAAAAAATAGCAAGGAAACCAAGTAGCTTACATAGAAAGATAATTCTGGGTCCTATAGACAACCATTACTAAAACATGAGTCTTTCATTCTGTTCCTTTGCACGTAAGATAACAAAATACGAACTCTGCATTCTGCACATGCCCACAAAAGAAAATTGCACTTTTGTGTGTTGGCATCCAGCAGCTAATTAGTTCAACAATTAATCGTATCATTGACTTTCATTTGCCTTCTACAAATGCAATCTGCAATATAGTTGCATATTCAACACAATTGTTTGGTGACTAAATTTACTGATAGCATTTTAAGATGTTGTGACGTGCTTACACAGCCAATGACTTCAACAGAGCCCTGTAGAAATACATCAGTCAAAATATGGTGCATTAACAAATAGATCATAGCCAATTGGATAGTGGAACATTTTAAGCTTCAGGACAATGATCCCCATTGTAAGTTTTAAAATATTAATATTTTAAACATCTGAAGTGGTTAAGTGATATTATAATCACTTGTCACCTGTTTGGTTCACACCAACATCTCCACACAGGCCAAATGAATATAGGATAGCAGAAAAGTCGGTATTTGAAGTGTATAACACCATCTGGCTTTATGAAAGTTCAAGGCGTTTGGCTTGAGGACCTCAATCAAGCTCCCTGTATCCAAATTTCCTAAGATCCAAGGAAAATTGTAATTGAACAACATACCTTACCAGATTTTAGCAACTTAGCTTGCTCCAACATTCACTGATGACTTTTCGACCATTTTTAGGTTTGCAGAGCTGTTGAACAATCATTGCCCACGTAGAAGCTTTAGGCAGCAAAAATTTATGCAGCATCACTTCGATAATTCTGAAAGCACCTATTGTTCTCTGTTTCTTAACTAGCCTTACTACAAGCTCATCTAGAAACTCCCTACCATCTTGAGGTGGATTCACATTTTCTCTTAAAGTTTTCAAGAATATGTCGCACGTAATAAAATCAGGATCACAACCTTGATCTAGCATAATATTTAGAATATCAATGGCTCGAGAGATGTTATTATGCATGCAAAAAGAATTTAAAATTATGTTATACGTTATCACATCCGGCTGTACCTCCGGCCCCTGACAAAGCATCTGATTGAAAAGTTTCACGCCCTGTTCCATTAAGTTAGCATTACATAAGCCATGAATCATTGAACTGTAAGCCACAACATCTAATTTAATTCCCCTACTCAGCATTTGCTTCCACACCATTAAAGCCTCCATAATCTTCCCATCCTTGCACAAGCCATTAATTAGTATACTGTAACAAACCTCATTATGATTACAATTATCGGTTGCCATCTCTTTCCAAACAAGAATAGCTTTATGGCTAATGCCTGCTTCAAAATAACCCCTCATTAGGGAACTGTAAGTGAAGGAATTGGGCAAGTAACCTTTACTCTTCATTTCAGATAAGACCTCCCTTGCTTCATCTAACTTCCCTTCTCGGCAAAGCCCATCAATAAGAGCACTATAAACAACAGTATTTGGTTCACATCCCTTTCCAACCATTTCCTTCCACAACTGCATTGCATGATTGAATTTTCCCTCCTTGCACAGGCCGCTGATAAGGGACGAGTACACATACTCGTTCCCACGACGGCCTCTCTCTTCCAAGGAGACCAAAACTCGAGCCCCATCAGAGGCTCTACCCTGTTTAACAAACCCATTAATAAGTGTTCCAAAAGTAACATCATTAGGCACACACTTACTCATCACCATCTTATTCAACATACTCACCGCCTTCTCCAACTTTCCCTTGAGGCACAAGCCATGAACAAGTGCATTATAGGTCACTTCATTCGGGACACAACCCTTGAGAAACATATTATCAACAAGCTTAGCCGCACGTGCCAAGTCACCATTCTTGCACAATGCACTGATCAACACATTAAACGCCACGGGGTTAGGGAAGGTGCCCTCAACTTGCATTTCATCCAACAGCGAAACCGCCTCGTCGATTCTACCCTCCTGACACAACCCATGCATCAAGGTCGAATACGTGTATGCATCGGGAGCACAATTCCGTAGTGGAATCTCTCTAAAAACCTCAATTGCTCGATCAACCAAACCAAGCCTACACATGGCCTTAATGACCAAGTTAAAAGTGAGTGCATTTGAGTGTATGTTAAAACTCTTGGATGCAACAACATGTGAGTAAAACTCCAAGGCACGATTGAAAAGACCCTCTTGAATAACCACATTGAGAACCGAATTGAATGATTTCACAGTTTGTCTACACTGAAACTCACCCCCCATTCTGAAGAACAAGTCCACAGCTTTCTCAGGCAAATGGGCCTTCCCATAAGCTTTGAACATAACAATGAAATTCTTCTCCATAAAAGCCCTTCTTTCGCGCTTCATTTGATCAAGGACCTCTTCCAGGGACCCAAAATCGAGGCTAGAGGCGTGGTTCTGAATGAGGGAATAGAAAGACAAATCACCCAATTTGTAAGAACCCATTTTGGTACCTGATTTGAAGATTTCAGCCGAAGGGTGAGGCTGAGGGCCATGGGGAGAGGAAGAATGAAAGGGGAATGTTAGGTTTAGGGAGAAATAGGGATGGAGTGTTGCTGGAAGAGAGTGTTTGAGAAGGTTTGTTGTGGAGCACTTGGGCAGAGCATGGATCATTACAAAAATGTGGGGTTTTGATTTAATGGACAGTGTCAGTGAGTTGAGTTCAGAGTTTTGAGAACGTTATCGTCGTCTTGTCGGAGATGGAGGCGATTGTCTTCTTCAGTTCTTGCATTTTCATGAAGACGTTGAGGGAGCAAGAGCAAACCATATATATTAAATTTAAGACCTAAGGATAATTAAAAAAAAAACATTAAACTATGTTGATTTGCCATAGTAAAAGTATATATATGTATAAAATCCTCTATTTTAAAAATGAAAAATATTTAATTATATAATAAAATTAACTTTTTAAATTGTAAAAAGTTTAAATGAAATAAAATTATTAGAGAAACTCATTATACTGAGTTGAATAATAAATATAATTAAATTGAGTCTGGTTTATGTTGTTGATTTTTGTGAACCAGTTCAATTCAAGTACAATTTTAGTTGATTGATTAATTAAAATTTAAAACAAAAAAAATTAACTATTTTAAATATAATCACATTTTATGTTATTATTTATTTTCCGAATGTGATAAAATAATCTCTCGATTTAAAAAGTAGTGATTATGTAATACTGTTACGTTTGCTTGCCTTTGCGTAGCGTTAAACAAATATAAATTAATAATTGAATATTTAAAAATAATTATGTAAAGAGAGATTTTCTTTTTTTCCTATTAGTTAAGTGTTGGTGTGTCACTTACGCATTTACATACATCGTCCAAATCTGTTTTAGGCATAGATATCTTAGAATCAATTAAAGTTATAATATTTTAACAAAATAAATTAAAGATAATTACGATTTTATTCTACTTCAAGAATTAGTTTTATATTTTTTGTATTAAAAATTTATATAAATGCTTTTGCATATATTATGTCTTTTAGAAATAAAAATGTTACACTTTTTTTTCAGATAAACAAGTCATTTAACAACTGTGACTTTTCTTAAAAGAGATTTGATCTTTAGTTAAAAATTTTGTTTTTGTTGATATTTGAGATTTTAATTTCGGTTAAATATTTTTTGTCTGTAAAATTAAAATTTGTTTATATATGAAATTTTGATATAATTTCATTTTTAAATTTTAAAAATAAATTAATTCAATTATATTACCTTTTTTATATATATATAATCACATCAATAATGTTTAAATTATTTTGGCATATTTAATTCAAAAATCCAATCCAAAACACTCACACACACAAAATGTAAGACTATGAAAAAAAAAACTATACTAATTCATTTTTAAAATATACTCAATTTTAATTTCGCTTCCAACACATTAACACCATTTTTCACCCTTATAGTATTTTTACAGGATTGTCTTATCAGATAGGAAATAAACATTTTAGAAATGATTATGTTTCCAACAGACGAGGATGCACGGAGCTTCATTCTAGATGGTTTCTGTCTGGTCGACTTTTGATTTCAGCATTTGTTGTTGGTGAGCCATATCATAAGTTGCATGGAGACCAAAGAGGAAATAATAGATCAGCATTACCACTGTGCACACTCCAAATCTTATGAAGGCATCATACTCCAAAGATCCCATCAGGAACACATTTGTAGCTATTGACAAAGATGGCAACCATGGCACAAATGGAACACCCCAAACTTTTGGCACCCTTTGCTGAGTCAAAAACAGTGACATACCAAGAGTTCCCAAGAACCAAACAGGAACAGTCACAGTGTATCCTAACCAACCATTAGGCTTCAGCCCCCAGAAGGCTGAAATTCCTATTGAGGAACCAATAATGATCACCAAGAACATAACTAGCTTTACAAGATTCTCTCTTGGTGTCACCCCTCTCACATAGTACCTTCTCACCAAAAGGGCTGCAGATATCATCATGAACACAAAGAGTGTGCTCACAGATATCAAGCTTGACAACACATCCAAACCTGTGAAAAAGGCTATGATGGCACTTGCAACAGTGATCAAGAGTGTAGCATTTATAGGGGTTCCTGTCTTAGGGTGCACGAGAGCAAACCATGGTGGGATCATGTGGCACCTTGCTATATGAGTAATATAACGTGCCTGTGACAATCTAGCCACCAGAAGCACTGTGGTCATCCCCTTCAATGCACCAAAAGCAACTACATACTTTGCCCACTTCATTCCCACGCTCTGAAATGCAATTGAGAAAGCGGCTCCAGTGTCTATTTCTGTGTACTTCTGCATCATGCTCAGTGAGAGTGCCATCAAGCAATAAATCACTGTGATCATTGACATTGACCCCACCAAACCTATTGGAATGTCCCTTGATGGTTTCTTGGTTTCTTCAGCCATGGTTGCAATACTGTCAAACCCTCCATATGCAAAATAAATAATTGCTGCAGCCTGAAACACTCCCTTAGCGCCGTAAGGTAAAAAGGGTGACAAATTTGATGTGTCTGCATGAACAAACCCTGCAATAATCACAAATATAATAACAGCGGTGTTGATGGCAGAAGCTATCCAATTGAGGAATGAAGTTTTTCTTGTGCTGATTATTGTGATCACTGAAGCAATCACCAGAACCCCAGAAGCTATAGGGTCCAACAAGTTGTACCCCTCTTTGAGATTTGTTTTAATGCGCAATGAATTCTTTGGACGGTTCAAAAGGCTTGTGAAGTAAGAAGTCCATGATCTGGCCACTGCTGCACTTCCAATTACACTTTCAAGAAGAATGTTTCCAGCTGTTATGAAAGCAACAAAGTCTCCTAATTCAACTCTCAGATAAGCAAATGACCCTCCTGCTGATGGAACTTCTACGGCAAACTCAGTGTAGCAGAAAACAGAAAGCATTGCTGAGAACCCTGAGGCAACATAGGATAAAACAATTGCTGCTCCAGCATGGTTATGAGCCTCTTGACCAGTTAGCACAAAGATTCCTGCTCCAATCACTGCACCAAAACCGAACCATATCAGATCCCACCAGTTGAGGCAACGTTTCATGTCATGCTCACTTTGTTTCTTGAGCTCTTCTGTCTCGGTGGCATCATCTGATCTGCTGAAGAGACGATCCTTGAACCTTAGCCATGTTTGTGAGAGCGCAGAAACGTAGTTGTTCCAGCTTTGGAAGGACTCCTCTGGCAAGAAATCTTGTTTGCTCCATCTCCAATACCCTCTTTGAGGTTCTGCCTCATCATTTTCTCTTGTGCTAGTAGACATTCAAAATATTGCTTCTTTTCTGAAGCTATTGAGTAGATTTGAGTGAAGGATTGAGGGGGGAAACAAGCATAAACAGATATTTAGAAGTATGGGATTGAGTCCTTCCAAATGTCTTAAATTCTTGTCAGTTTGTGTGGAAATTTCACTCCTCCATCAATTGTCTTTTAGTGTACATTAAATAGAAGAAGGGCCACATCACATGATATATAAAAGGCCGATCTACCGTGCCCTTAAGAATGGAAACACAACTTGCATATTTGAAAGAGTAAAATTCTATCAGAAAAATAGAAAACTGAAGTTGTTTCAGAAATAGCTTGAAGGTGTAGAGATTTTCTTACCCTTATGTAATTGACACAAACATGTGAGACTTTTTGAACAGATAAAGACAAACATGTCCAACAAGTATGTAAATTGCTTCCCAATATTTGAAATAGATCATGTCAGACTTTCCTTATAGGTTTCAAAGTTATACTCTTATTTGATACAACTGAACTTACTGAGAGTAAAAGCGTCAGCATACTAAAGCTATGTTGGAATTCTCGCCACGTTGTTATCAAATTAGCAATTAAGGCACGATGTCTTTGGAAAAAACAATGAAGTTGTCACATTATGCCGACTAACATGAAGATTCCATGATTTATCCCATAGACTAATTGATATGGAAATTCTGTTGATTCTTTTCTTATCACTGAATTATCAATCACTGTCCATTACAGCGAGTAGCTTACTAGTTGTAAGGTTGCACAAGTCAACACCATCAAAAGATAAACCTATCCCTTCCATTTCCATGTGCATTATTGGATAAATTGTGTTGTCTATTTCTTCACATTGGATATAAGTGGTGTTTGCTTTATGAAAATCATAAGATTTTTCCAAGGAAATTTTCTTCAGATGGTTTTAATCTATGGAAATTTTAGTTATAAATGTTTGACTAAGTAAAACTAAAACAGTAAGAGTGAAAGTGAATCCATTTTATTCACATACTTTTCCTTATCAGTCACCTCGACACCTTTCAGTTAACACATAAAAAAAAATAATAATAATAATTTAATTTATTGAAACTTTGTAAGAATTTATAGTTTTTAATACAATTCTTTAAAGTATTGGAAAACGATCACTAATATAAATGTTTATCATCTAATATCAGTGCATAATCAAAGGGGAGAGAGGGTTACTTTCAGCTTGCTGACTTTAATAATTTTTAAGTCAAAAACACTTCAAAATGCCACTTCTCGTAGAATCCATCGGAATTATTTAATATCATTAATCGAAATTCACTAATAATATTAGTACTCAAAATAATTAGATTTAATATTAAATGTATTTTTAATGCTAATGTGAAATTATTAAAATTTATTCTTTACATGTTACAGATGAATTTCTCTTATTTTCACCTTCATATTGCATTGTGGATGAATTTCCTTTTTCTTTCACATATATTGCATCACATTTACTTTACACATGAACAAATAATACTAAAATTTTTATTTTTTTTAATCATCAACAATACTAACCTCCTTTTTAATCCTCCCTAACTAATGTAGATATTTATGATCTAATTAATAATTTAGTCATATATTTCATTGACTTGTTTTCATTTATATTTTTCTTTTACTTAATTGAATCTTCATTTTTATATAAAAATAATGTATTCTATTTTATTAAATTAATTTTAATATTATTTAAAAATATCACATGTCAAGATAGATGTAGATTTCGACCACATTATTTATATAATGTGTTATATTGAATTTCATTTTAAAAAACAAAATAAAAACTCAATTGAATAAAAAGAAACATAAAACTAAAACAAAATAGAAACTTAAATATAAAAATCAAATTAATAATTAAATTTTTAATTATTTATAACCTAATACTGAATATAATTGAGTTATTTGATTTTAAATAATTTAGCATGAATAATTATAATGTTTCTTTCTTTATTTTTCTGTTTTCCTAAATTTTATATCATTCATTATTAGTAACAACAGTTAATATTAAAAATGAAATGAAACAAAACCATTTGATATTAACTTATGATAAACTGTTTCATCTATTATTTAAATTATTTTAAATCTTTTCATTGTAAACGAAGAAAGAAATTAAAACCTATTGGTTACTTTAATCTTAATAATTTTTTTAAAATAATTTCTTCTTTTTTTGTTTTTTTTAAAGGGGAAAACTATGACAGAATATAACTCGATAAGTGAATATATATAAAAACCAGTAACGAATAATTACTAAAATTTGAACTCTCAGAAATCAAATTCTGGCATTGAACAAATGAGTCTATTTCTGTAAATAAATTGTCATTGAGTTTAATTGGGTAACTAATTAATTTTATTTTATTATATAATCTCTTAAATTAATTAATACTTTTTATTTCATTATATTATAATCTATTACTTAATATTCTATAAACATATATAAAATTAGTTATATATAATAATAATAATCTTAAAAATATATATTAAGTGAGGGCAAAAGTTTAATTTTCAAAATATTTATTTTAAAATTATAATTTAAATTAAGTTTTAAAGCCACAGAACCCTATGGAAGAGAATGTAACATATAAATATAGAGAATTACGTTTGAGTTTGAGCTACATCTAACTCTTAGCCTTTAGATTCTCAAGCATGCCTCTATAGAGAAATATTCAGCCACATGCATTTGGTTGAATGTCACAAGAGAAAGTAAATAGTAATATCATTAGGGAAGGGGGTGATAACAGAAATACTAGTTCAAAAACGTTAGAGCCTCTCTAGTAATCTGACTCAGTTGAAGAAAGCCATTCTTGTACTGTAAATAGATCAGGGAGAACAACTGCCCCTGACTTTCGCCATTCCTCAGCTTCTGGAGTCTTAAATCTGTCCACCAATAGTGCATGCATCCCTATGCTCTTAGCTGGCTCATAGTCTTTGCGCATGCTGTCTCCAATATGCAAAGTTTGTTCAGCTGGAATGTTTCCAGCCCTTTCAAGTGCAATCTCATAAATTTTTGGGTTTGGTTTCTCAACGCCTTCAAGACCAGAAAACACACCAAAGTCCCACTCAGATCCCTGCATCATTAAACATCATACATAGCAATCAGACATTCTTGTCTCTGGGTAAGTGTACAAGACAACAAAAAGACCTGTAGTGAATAGCAAGTACTAGTTCTTTCAAGACCACCATGATGATAACAACCAAAAAAAGAAATTTTTCCCATTAAGTAATATCAGTTACATTGATAGCTCTAAACAATTTCCACAAATGTCCTTTCTGCTCTCTCTCCTCTTCTCTTGAGGCTAAATTCGGCTCCTTCAGGCAGCCTTTACAAAGATCATGAATCAATTATTGCATTGCGTTTGAAAATGGAAGTGTACCCTTCTCTATTATTGTTTTAAACAAGTGCACTCACAGAAATTTGAGAATGTGAAATTATGCTACTTCTGGTTAAGTATTGAAACAATTCTAAATGTATCTTTTGATGTCATTTACAAGTCTGACATAGCAAACTTTTAGAAAAAAACAAAGGAAACTTACCTCGTTTAATCCCAAAGCTGGAAGAATCACATCTTGATATCGATACTCAGCATTGCTCACAATACCAACTTTGATACCCTGTTCACGAAGCCATCTAAGAAATGGTTGAGAGTCTGGAAAGACAGAATATGGGGCAGATGAACCAAAGGATGCATATATGCGTCTGAAGATTTTCTCAAATGTCTCCTCATCATAAACATATCCAGCCTGCCAAAAAAACAAACTTCATATATAAATTCTCACATGTGGGATTGCAAATATTATGAGCTTGTAGCTCAATGCTAAATTCTGGGAGCTTAAATGAAGCTGAACACATCAATAAAGATTGGATTTAAACCTTTCTTAGTTCAGTGCATTAATTGTTTCAGAAGAGAAATTTAGTACCAAACTAAATACCCTACCTTTCCTTGTGTACCCGTGTAAATACCACTCAGCTATTATGACATTTAATACATCATACAACCAAAGTAATGACTTTACCGATGTCTTACCCTGACAAAAGAATCTCGCACACAGGTTTTCCACCATATAATGTTTGACATTTTGGCTGCATACCCAAAACACGGATAGTTCTTTGCCATGTCCTTATATGCAAGCTTAAAGCCCTCGTGCATACGTTTGTAGTCTGGGCAAGGCTGGCCTGCAGCTTTGGCTGCCATGCAATAATAGTCACCAAGCTCCCCTTTGTAAGCCATCAGGGTACCGGTAACATCAATAGTGACACAGCGTAGCTTAGCCAACAATGTCATGCTTTGTTACGGGATTGTTCAGAAGAATTTCTGATACAACAATACCAATATAAATTACACTGAACCAAATCCAGTAAAATAGAGAACTTCTTCAAAATTGATAAGCCTGCACATGTGATTCCAAAATTACATTGTTAAATTTAAAAGAAAATTAAGTAATGAAAGAGCTTACAAGATGATAAGACTTTGAAGTTGTTTTGTTGTTTAAAAAAGGGAGGGGACAGGAGCAAGGGAAAAGTTGGTACTATAAATGATATTATAGAGCAACAAGAAATTTTCAACATAACTATTAAACTTGAGATCTACAAGATAAAAACCTGGTCTGATATTCAATATGAACAAAGTCAGGGATGCATAAATAGCAGCNAGAAAACATAACGAAATGTATTCAATAGGNTACAAGTGAATATAAGGCGTGAATATCAGCAAGTAAGCATTTTCTCAGAAGAAAAAGCAATTTAAATTAACANGTATTTTAAATAAATATGAAAGTAGCAAATTTACACTACATTACATCCTTGAAAGATACCACGTTTATGAAGGAAAATGAAATTATTCCCATATCTCTGTTGCAAAATCTATTATACATACAAAGAAAATATAAGGAAAGCACTCAAGCAGAACTTTCTAACATAAATTAAAATGAAAGAGGAACATACAGATTCAGGTATATTAAAGAGATCTTTTTGCAGATGTGGTAAACCAATAACAAAAAAACTGAATTTGGTCTTAGAAAGTAAATCACATTACTTCAATGTTCCATTTCAAGCAACCACCACAAGTACCAAGCCAAACAGGATCTTCGGATTAAATATTCCTAGCAGTGACGTTTATTTTGTCATATTTCACAAAATAACTACAGTAGCATGTTGGTCAGTTTCACAAAAGAATGATAGTAATAAGTTCGACTCCTGAAAAATCGTAGTAAAACCCAGCTCTCAGGAAGTTAACAAGTTCATTTCATTTCAAAAAATTATCAGACACTCTCATTCATGAAATTATTTTATGGCTGGCCATCTAAGTAAAGTCTTGATCTTACATACAACTCCCATGATGAAGATAATATTTACACAGCTTCCAAAAAACAAATTATAAATTTAAAATCTCTTGTTACAATCTACAATCATCCAACCCAAGTCAAAAAATAATCATTATTTATCCTAAGCACATGAAGAATATCTCACACAGACCAACCCAGATTCCTCCCTAGTCTGTTCAATTACCCAAGATCCATAAGGATATGTCGAGATTGTATCAATGCATGTACAAGATTGTCATAACAATTACCAATTACTAAACAATTACAATCTTGAAATCAACACAGTCTTAAATTTGAATCAAACAATCGTCTGAGTCATTCGGTTGGTTAAAACACACACCAAAAGGATGATTCACTTCTGAATTTAAATCTATGTATACAATAAGAACTAAACTCTTGTTTATAGACTTGCCTCGCAAAATAAAAAGCAAAATCACATGGGGGAATGTGTCAAATTGAAAATGGGGTAAACAATGAGGTCAAACCAGCTAAGAGGTTAGATCAAGAAGCAAAGTACTCCCAAATATTAGATTTCTCATTTGTGAAAATGCTCAATAAGACATAGATTCAAAACAAAGCCCTACAAGACAGTAACAAAACCAAGATCCAATGAACAGATACCCACCATTGAAAAGAAAAGATTTCAATAAACCACACATACACAACAAGAGTGTGGTTAGGTCATCACCCACAAAACATATTACAAAAATGATTATATCTTTACAATCACAAGACACAAAAGAGTAAATTCTAACAATCATACACCAAACAAAAAAATTCTTACCAGAAACTCAGAAAACTGAAAAGTTAGAAACTTTGCCTCTGAATCATAAATGCTGCAGAAGATGGGAGAGCTACACTATCATGAGAAACCTTGTGCACGTTTCCATATGGTTTTTATTGGTGGGAAAAAATAAAGAAAGAAGCTTGAGGGGTGATGCTGTTTCCTCCTTCTCAAACAAGAGGATGGTTATGTTTGCACACAGGAAAATCATCAAATCACATATTTATCACTTAATAAAAGTTCTTTTCTTTTTACTTTTTTTAAGCATGACTACTTTTGATATTGCCAAAATTATGTATAAGTAATTAGGTGTTGTCTAATGTTATTAGCCATAAGGCAATAATTACAATATTTTTTGTAATTTTTATTTTATTTTGTATTAATTAAATGGATAATGATATTTAGACAACTTTTTTTTAACAATATTTGAATATTGATTACGTGTCAATATGGGATTGATCAAAAATTACTCCACAATTAATAATAATAATCATAAACATTATGAAATAATTTTTTACTAAATCACACATTAATACGTAATCAATATTCAATTAACACATAATCAATGTTTAAATGTTGTCAAAAAAATGTTGTCTAAGTATTATTATCCTAATTAAATGTATGTATGCATGTACATTAAATATAAATTAAATGAAATAAATATAGTTAATGTTATTTTGTACATCTGCACTAAGAAAACTTTCAGAAACTGCAAGACAGTAAAGAGAGAAAATATATCTCTATATAACATTTAATTGGATTTAATAATTAAAATAAAAGTTATAGTATAAAAACATTAAAAAGAACAATTGTTATGTGTTATAAAGTATTTAACGTAAAAAACGTTATATATAAAAAATTAAAATTACATATGTATTTAATATTTAGTTTATATAATTAATATGTATATTATTGTTTCTAATTGAATAAGTGTAGGGTTATTAAAAATATGAATAATATATACAAATAACTTTTTGTAATAATATAATTTTTTTAAACTTTTTAATGCATTATTGAATATTTACTAGATTCATTAATAAAGTTGTATAAGTCTCAAATAACAATGATTATAGCAGTTAATTAATCATAAATAATGCATTAATGGATTCATAAGAATATACTGATAATATTCCTCATATAACAATGATATAAAATTCCTACTTATAATGAAAATTTAACATACAATATCACCCTCCATGGGATTTTTCACTCTACATTTTGCTTTAGTAAAAGGGTAGTATCATAAACTTAAAAAGGTGTTATAAAAAAATTAAATTTAAGATAATAAAATAAAATAAGACATCTAGATATAACTATTAAAATAATTATTTTATCTTCTTATTCAAGGTGTAATATTTGCATGTCTATTTTATAACAAATGTTGGTATACCTCTACTTTATTTAATGAGATTTTGATGTTCTGAACATTATGTTATTATTTTGATTAATTTACTTTAGAATTTTCAGTGTATTATATATTTTCTAAAAACAAGTTTTTTTCCTATGTCCATAATTTTCACTTGTACTTATCTCATTTTAGTCTTTCAATCTAAAAGAAAAATATACAATTTCAATTAAATTATCAAATTCAGATATATTTCTAATTTGGTATAATTGAGTTCATCAAAAATAAATAAAACTGAATATAAAATCTAATAATGAATTATTAAAAAATTAAAAATTAAAAAAAAAACTAAAACCAAAATTATATAAAAGACATTATAACTCAACTTTTATAAAGATCATTCAATGCATCAAGAAATACCTTTATCATGTATGAAGGATAAAATCATTCTTGAGAATTAAGCGATAGAATAAATTAAAATATATATTTAATTATCTACTTTTGTGTGGTTTAATTTTCTTATTTTTATTACTGTAAAAAGACTTTCCTACATGATTATAAAATGTTATTGGATGCAAAATTTACCATTTTTAGTTTTTATTCTTATATTATTGTCATTTTGTAATAATTGGTACAAATATAACAAAACTAAAAATAATATATCAATTCATTTCTTTTTTCTAAAATTTGTATGGTTAAAGTATTTAATCATTTAAAATTATTTGTGTAAAGTAAAGAAATTGTGATATAGCATTAAATTGAGTCTTATTAATTCTTAAACTATATAAGCAAATGTTTAGACAGTAAAAAGAAAGTATTAAAGAGGGTGTAAATAGGTAAAAGATGAAGGACTAAATAATAAAAGAAGAAAACCATGGATTGTAGTCGCGGTTTTGGTACAGTATTAAGGGAAAAGAAGAATACCGTTAGCTAAGAACGAAAACCATGGCTGTAACTGCCATTACACGTGTGATAACACGTGTCTAAGGGAGACAAACCCTATGCAATGCTTGGAAATAGAAATCACCTTTTCTTATGTTTTATTGTGATTGCTTTGAAAATCTCTGACATTTTCATCACTTTAGATTCTGATCTATTCAATTATCAAAATGTCATTTCTTTCCCAATTTTCAAATGATTAACAAAATTGGTTCTCATTGGATTCCATCATTGTTTTTGGACAAATTATTCCATCGCAATTAAAGACTATAATTACCAAAAAAGTTTTTCATTAAGATAATATGAAAACCCTGTGGTTGAATATGTCATATATTATTTTTTATTACAAATAAAAGATGTTAAATATAAATATATATAGGGATTTTTGAAAGATTATATATTTATAAAAATATCTAAAGAACTTCATAGAGAACTAATGTCTTGAAACGTTTTATATGTAAATATATACAAATATATTATAATTGTTGCTGTAAAACAAATACAAACAAAAGTAAATTAGTATTAAAAAATTTCATAATAATTATATTAAATTAATATTTAATTGTAAATTATGTTTCATAAGTTTAATAAGATTTTAATTAATATATTTCATTAATGAGACCTTAATTGTCTTTATATAGAAAATATATTTTAAAGTGATAATGAATTAAAAATACTGAGAGATTTCAATATATTAATATTAAATTATTTTCATTATTATAAATCAGTTTTATTATTTTAAAATATATAATTTTTAGAAATCACTTTTTTAAAATCATATGTTTTTTTTCTAAGGATTCTTGTATCTTTTTCATTTGTTTAAGATCAGAAACCGTCCGTGTGATTCTCATGGAGAGATCTTCAACTCTACTCGATCAATTTTTCAAAAAGAGTAAGATAGTTTTCTGCTCTTTTATTTGATTTTACATTGGTTTCAGTCTTCTTTTAGGTTCTCTACTGATAAATTGTTTTAATGGCATTCCTTGATCATATATTTTGTTGATTGTAGTTGTTGTTTGGTCTCTTTGAACTGAGAAGTAGAGTAGGGTTCTCTAGAGTTATTTTAAGTTTTTAACAAGTAAGGGAAGCTAGTGTTTTATTTAATTTTGAGTTATAAAATATGAAATGATAGTAGTTAACATGTGATTTGAATGAATGTTGAATTATATGCTTGAAATTAGTATGATAGTATTAAGTAGTTTGATTAAATTGAATTTAGTTGAATGATTCTGGTTGGATGTGATTATTGATTTGAATGTGTTGTTTGTTGTGAAATGGTTGATGAATTGGTTTATGTGCTGAAAAGAAAGGGTATGGGTTAAAAGAGGAACTAGTTAGTCAAAAAAAGGGTTTTGATAGGGAATTTTTAGAAGTATGAGTCTAAAGGGACAAACAACAATATGGGACATTTTATAAGGTCAATCAGAACTTGTTTGAGTTATGTTTAGAAGGAATCTGATGTAGTATTGATTGCTAGCTAATAGGAGGTGTTTTGTATGGTTCTTGATTCATTTTTTTTGGGGTTTTGATAGATGAATTTTTTAGAAAAAGGTTAAATGGGAAAATTAGTAGTTTGGAGTCAGTTCTTAAGTCATTTAGAACTTGTTTAAGTGTTGAGTTAAGTTAAACCTGAGCTGAAGTTGATACTTGGTTCCTATGGTGTTTTCTGTCACGTTTTTGATCTATTGTTAGGGGTTCTAAGTAGTGAAAATATAAAGTACAGAGGCTATAATGAATTTGAGGTGTTGGGATATGTTATTGAGTCATTTATGACTTGTTAAGACTTTTAGTTGGCATAAATTTGACTTAGAAAGTGTTGTTTTGAGTTTAGGTATGTTTGGAGCTATCAAATGGACTTAATGCATCTAATTTCGAGTCTAATGATAAAAAAGGCACTTTGTTTTAATTCTAAACATGATTTCACATCAATTCTAAGGTGCAAGGAATCCATTTGATCATTATAATAAGTCTCAAGTGCGTCAAAAGCCATTTTCAAAGTGTTTTCAACTGATGTGGCACTTGAATGCCTATTTCTGGGTGCCTAAGCACCACGTTCCAGTGGCCATGGCGTTGAGCGTCCCATTGCTAACGCTGGGTGTGACTCTATAGGTCTTGATTTCGTTTGCTTTAGGTTGTCTTATGTTCTTTTGTGAGTTGTTTACGGTACTTTGATGGATGTTTCTTGGTTTCATGTGTTTTACTTAATGTGTTTATATGAGAGATATGTATGTGGATGAAAGGTTGCAGAAAAGAGTTTCAAGAAGGAATATCTTATTGGTGGCTTCAAGTGTTGCTAGTATGAATGGGTAAAGTTAAGTTGGGATTTTCCTGACTTTCTAATGATCATCCATGCTCAATTAGAGGTGATGAGTCATGCCGTGAGAATGACAGGAGGTCCTAGCCTGGGGACCTTTCTCTAATTGGCAAATGATGTTTAACGGACTAATCTTGTGTGGTAGCTTTGAGTGAGTCAGTTGTTCTACCATACAGGTGCAGGAACCTCTGTAACTCGACATTCATTTTATATCCGAATGGTTAAGTCTAAGTTTGTGTTATGATTAGGATGAATATTTTATTATGTGTGAAGTGTAATATATGATGGAATTTTATTTTACCATGTTAAATTGTTTTATCACTAGTTTACCCTTACTTTTGTGTTGTTTATTTATGTGTTTGTTTGTTTTTTTTTTGTAATGATCATCTAAATGATGTGAAATTTGAGAGAAGTCTTTTCAGTTACTCTAGCGAAAGGTGAGGGTGAAACATATGTAGTTGTTCTATTATCATATATGTAACATTTTCTTTTTCCAGTTTTATACTATTAAAATGGGATCTTACATTCATAAGTTCTCGCTCTCCAATCTTTTATCTATATTATTTGGACAAAACCTACTTAATATTCATATTATATTTCACAAATGATAACTAGTAGTTTTCAAATTATACGATAACCAACTCATTACGACAAACTGTACTTTGTTATTTAATCTTATTTAATCACAGTGAAATAATATATATGATACGTTTAAACCACTTTTATGCACAATAAATAAATAAATAAATAAATAAATAAATATATATATATATATATATATATATATATATATATATATATATATATATATATATATATCATGTAAATACAAACTAGATGAACAAAATAAAAGTTAGGTTACATAGGATATCATTTGCGTGAGTCATTGTGTTTGAACAATATTGTTCAATATGAGATAATTTATACAATATTTTTCTAATTCAAACAATGACTATTGCTTGAGCAAAAAGTTTAATTACTATGAATGACTCTTCCTTAGAGTGATTAAGCATAACAAGACCATATGTTCTTCCTCACCGAAAAAATTCTTTAATTTCTTTATTGTGAATTTATTTGACTCATAGATTTTATAAGCTATTTTCTTTAAATTTCTAGGTACAAGTAAAGTCCATAATTATTAGGCCTCATTTGATGTCCAAATGAATGTAAAACCTTTTGAAGTAAGAAAGTATCAATTCAAGCCTAGAATCAAGGGATTTGCATTTTTAAAATTCAATATTCTTTCATATTTTTTTAATTATGAATTTGTCTAATACATAACCATCTTAGTCTTATTCAAGTGGTGTGACACTTATCTTCTACTTTTATGTTACTTTTATGTTTCTTCAATATTTTATTATTTCATTTATTTTATAAAAAGTTGATTTTGTTTTTAAAGTGAGGTTTTCACTTATTTGTATATTATAAACTTGTCTTAATTTTAGACTATATGAAACTTTCAAACAATTTTTGATACACGTATAAAAAATAATCATTCTTATGTCAGTTCCATATTTTATTTTTGTTCTTATTTTTTATTCAAAATATGACTATGAATCATAAAACTATTTAATGATTGAAATATGTAAAGATATTTAATATTTCCTGGACTATACATTTATATGTCTATATATTTCCTAAACCTTTAAACAACCTATCAAAAAGAGGTCAAAACTTTTTTTCAATATATATATAAACATATTAGAAATCCTTCCAAAAAGAGGTCAAAACTTTTTTTTTTCAATTGAAAACATTCTCTTATCAATTTTGTTCCAAAACAAATTTAGATTAGTGCTATTGGTTTTAAGTTGACAAATTGGTATTCTTTTATCTCTAATTTTTAAGTCGACAACATTCTTAGATTTCAAGAAATATCTTATTTATAATGTTTACTTTGTAATAAACTTTTAATAACCCTCACTTCCCATCATAGTTCCTTGTGTGTCACAATTTTTCTTTAAAAAATGATAATTTCATTAAAATGTATTTATAGACTCGTTTTCTTCCATAACTATTTTGTCATTCTTTTCATTCAAATCCTCATCAAAATTATTTCTTCTTAACATTATTTAAGCTTATTTTAAGCAAATAGACTTTCAATTTATATATTTCAATTTTCAATTTTTCTCTAATATATAATGTCTTACAAATCTTACTGATTTTTCATGTTTTACTCAAACCAATTTATCTTACCCTAATAAATTTTTATCAAAATTCAATATTCAATATAATGATGGCATGATACAAGTAAAAAAAAATTAAAATATAATTAACGATGAAATTAAAAAAATATGATGTCATACTTAATTGATTATTTATTGTACTAATTAATTATAGTACAACTCTTTTACAAATCTAAAATAAACAAAATAATTGATTAAATCAAACAAACAGTTTTCTATTAAAAACAGTTCTGGAAACATACATTGTTGACGATGTACAGTTAGTAATTGTGAGGGTGCAGAAAGAAACATCCCTACAAGATTAGTAACAGCCCAATTTAAGGGTTATGTTGTTGGCCCAGTCTTACATTAACCATGTATCACTATTTTCATAATAATGACATTAATTAAAATACGGCGGAAGTTAAGCTGAAGACTATGGTATTGGATATTGTTGTTTTGTACTTAAACATTAAACAACGTAAGAGGATATCCAAAGTTTATACGAACTACTTAATGCGAATCCGAATATGATTACATTCGTGTTCCTCTATTTATTGTGACAGTCACATTTGAAGTTTGACCACAGATGTTCATTCATATTCCTTTATGTTCAATCATCCACGCCTGATTGGACACGACAATATCATAATTCATTAGCAGAAATTATTTTGTACCAAGAGAATTAATGGCCAAGAATTGCACTTGCAGATAAACTCTACTTCCCAATACTAGTGTTTTTTTTTTTCTTAAGTATGGTTTATCTTGTCTCTTTCAATCTCTTCCAATTCAAGAACCACTCAATAAAATGAATCGAAATATTTGTCAATTTTCTTTTAACTCAGAAGAGAACAAGATAAATTTGCCATTTGATTCCATAAAGCAGAGATTGAGAGCCAAGCATTTGTGTGGGAACAAAAAATCCATGCATTCATCAATATTTGATATTATCATCTAGCATCAACATCTTGTGTATGAGTATGATAACTTTGGTTTATACTTTCATGATAACTACTTCCAAAGCCATACACTAACATTATATATACCTATTAAAGTAAAAAGTAAAATCAGTCATAAGCTTTATCCGACAGTGGCAAAGAACATGCAGAACAACTTGAGCCGTTTCCTGATAACAGGATAACTAAAACCAAAAATTCAATTACACAACTATAAGAAGACACAAACAACTAAAGAAAAAAGAGTTAACTCATGAATTAACTCAATAAATTAACCTATAATTACAAGCTATAATATCTATTTATTGCTTTACACAGTTATCATATCACTTATGATAGATTTTCCAGAAATGACAAGGTTGCTAAACCAGCTGCCCAGACATCGTTATCTAGCACATGTTCTTGTGGAGAGTGACTGATGCCTCCACGACATCGCACAAACAGCATTCCCACCTGTTCAAATCCTCATTCATTGTCAGATTCTGGAGAGTAAATTGCATGTCAAAACACACAGATAAGGAACAAAAATGTGTCACCTTTGTTAAGTGAGATATTGCCATTGCATCATGGCCTGCTCCACTCATTAATGTTGGCACTTCATCCTGGATGTCACCCTCCATCTTCTTTAGTGCAGAATAAGTTGCAGACTTGAGCTGAGAACTCAGATCAGAATCACAAATCACAGCACCTGCATCATGCTGAAGTGAACACAACAAAGTCATTGATTGTTGTTAGTACAATTCAGAAAACAACTGAGAAAAACAAAAGAAGGTCAACCAAACCAAACCTTGTGTTCAATAATGCAGGAAACTGAACGCTTGTCACATATTTGGTAAATTTGTTTTGACAAATCATAGATAACAGCCTCACGTCCGAGGTCATCAATTGCTCGTATGTCCACTGTATACGTAACCTACAACAATCCAAAAATTTACTGTCATCAAGGGCCTCCTCAACCACAAAAATATGAAATGATGATGCACGCCCACTTTGACATTCCAGGGTCAGCGCATTTTAGAAATTCATGGCTTGCCTGGCCTGGAATGACATTACTGGCACTTGGCCATGTTGATATCTCTCCAACAGTACAGACAAGTGAGCTTGACAGTGATTTCACTGTTGAATCACTGCAATGAGCATCATAAGAAAGGTATTCTTCAGGATGTTTACAGAGGCTTTCCAAGACCACAATTTGTTCCGCAGCAGCTGCCATAGGATCCTGGCGCATGGACATAGGGACTGTTCCAGCATGACCTTGTGATCCTCTAACTGTAACCTGCATCGTTGTTTATGTAATTATAAACCAACATATGCATAGGCAAGGGCGTATAAGTATAGCAATAACTACAAGTAAACTAACAGTATCAGTGTGAAGATAGATCTGTTCTAATAAATGTCTTTCACAAGAATTGATATTGAAAGTGCACAATCTTAGCTGCTGATAAGAAGATCAATAGTTAATATTCCAACACATTCAGAATTTGCTATGCATGTGCATATAATATCAACCATTGATTTTTTTTATCAGCAACTGAGTTACTTTAAGACGAGCCAAATCCTTCATTGACAAGTTCACCTCATAATTTTCACACGCATTAAAAGATTAAAGTTTTGTTTGTTTGAAAGACAATTTAGATAATCAGTTATATCTTGTTGGGTTCACATAGAAGTAACAACCACAACTGATCCAAGTAACTATGAGCATTACAACGCATGACAGAAAATCTTATTTGTAACATACCTTCAATCGTGTCTGCCCAGCTATGCCTTTAACCACACCAAGTGGGAAACCAACTTGTTCTAGCACAGGACCCTGCTCAATGTGAACCTGCAAAATGTAATAAACAACAGCCGAGCAAATTCTTATGAGCTTATTGATGAAATTTTTGAGAAAAATAGTTCAATAGATGAACAATGAAAATGCTTATCACACCTCAACATAACCCCAAACAGATTTTGGGTCATACTTGAGCTTCAAAAGACTTTCCTCTGTAATGTCTATTGAGTTCTCCTTAAGAAAATCTTTTATCATTACATCCCTGAAAGCGGTACATGAATAAATATACTGGTGATGAAAAATTTATTATAAATGTAACAAGAAAGTTGCAAGGTGAAACCTCTTATCAGATATCTCCAATGTTGTAGCAGGCAAAATACCAGCTATAGCACCACTGCCCAAGAAAGTAGTTTGAAATCTCACACCCTCTTCATCGCTAAATGCAATCACCTGAATCATTAGAAAGATAAGATGTCACCAATAAAACAGTAGCATAGTCCCAACATTTCCATGTACTTTTTCTGACTATCTTTTTCTCGGTGCACATCATTATTACCAAAGGATACGATAAATTAATGAGCAGTGAGCACAAATCAGTACTTTTTTACTGAAAACTAATATCAGTTACTTGACTAACCTCAACGGGGCGCTTTAGCTTTTCCAGCTTTCCATTGACATGCATGGCCTTCAAGGCAGATATTGCAGAGACTATTCCTAGGGATCCATCAAACATCCCAGCATCAACAACAGTGTCCTAATATCCATCATTCAAATGGATCGTCACTATTGTCAAGGAAAGGTTCAATTTTATTTAAACAAATTGAGGGAACAAACGACTCACCATGTGAGAACCAATCAATAAAGCTTCAGCATTTGCATTTGCACCATCGACTCGACCGTGTACATTTCCCATTTGGTCCACCCAACTGCAAAGAATAAAAGCATCAGTCATGTCTTCAGAAAATCTACTCAGGGTTGAAGAAGTTAGAAGGCTAACGTTCTCAAACCAGCATCCTCCATCCATCTACGAATAAGACTAATTGCCCTCATGGATGCAGGACTCAAGAATGTCCTCTCCAAATAATTTTTACCATCGCTCACCTGTAATCCAACAACAACATTAAATTCAAAGAATAAATAATTTGCAGTGAAGTGTACGTGATGCAATAAGCAATTTAGGTAACACAATGTTGCTCATTGCTTTCAATGCTATACTTTAAAACTGACACACATTGAAGTTATCTGCATTTCCTGTATGGATCAGGATCATTGGGGTCAAGAACAGAAACTCATACATGTATGAGTAGAAATATAAATGAAAAAGTATCAAAGTAACGCTGAGTTCAGATATATTACCTTCCCAAGCTCATAAAGCCTCGCCACTGCCTCGTCTCTTAGAATCTGTGGAAACAAATCATCTCTTTTTTCTAAATCTCCTGTCTCAATACCTAATCATTTCAAATAGGTACTTAGAACATTCACGCAATCAATCACATCCATCAACAAGAGCAAACAAAGCTACCTTGTGTTTCCCGTTTTCTTTACTCATTTTTGTAAATTTAATTGCGCCAGTTACACACAATTTCTCACTACTAATTGTGAAGAAGAAGAAAAAAAATCCCAATTGCCACCATAAAAAACAAGATACTTGCATCAGCCTCTTTCTCTTTTACACAGACTAATTTTTAATTTCAAAATCTGACCCATAAAAGAGTAGCATACCCCTCCTACCAACACCCTATCCATTCCAGACACAACTTGAACTCAGATGTCCCAATCAGAATAATAAGTTACTATAAATCATCTCGTCAACACAAGCATATCCAGTGAACTAACAAGAGTCGTGAATTGACCCATTAGCACGGCACAACTATAACAACCAAACAAAACACAAATTTTCTGATCTCTCTCAACTCGGTCCTCACACAAACACCATCTCCATGTGAATCAGGTGTCAACTCATCCACAGGCTCAACACAAGCCCAGAAAGGCACACCCAGAGAGATGGTCAAAGGGAGAATCACAATACAAGGACCCACATGAATATTTTATTAAAAAAAAAAAAAGATCCCTTTTTGCGTAAGCTGGCTGAGAGAGATTCAAGGTGACGCCAGAAACGGGAGAATCTCAACCGTCACCACGCTGAGTGTGCCTTTTCTGGGCTCTGTTGCATCGAAATCTGAGAGAAAGAAAGAAAAAAAGAGATCTTGTGCTAACATCATGGAAACGGAATCTGAATCCTTAAAAGGGTGACTCATGTCTTTGCACCTCATGCAAAGACTATATCACAAGAACAATAACATAAACAACAAGCTTTGTTTTTTATTTTCTTAGACAACTGAAAAGAGAAGAATATAATTACCAGAGAACATGGAAACACAGGAAAGAGCTGAGAGGAGGCAGGAGAGAAGGAAGCAAGAGTGAAGAAAAGTGGTGGTGGTGGAAAACATGGTGGTGGCTGGTGGTTGTTTATGGATGGAGAAAGCAAAAGCACAAGAAGCTAAGCTAAAACTGAAGGGTTTAGCTTTAGCTTAGCTAGGTACCAATGCTTCCCAATCTCAAGGACCGAGTGAAGCACAGGGAATAATATGAATTTGTGGTGGAAGTGTTGGCGGCTCAAAGGCTCACCAACGAGCCCGTGACATGCACGAGCGATGTTGCATTGTGGTGGGACCCTTCTCTTCTCTCTCCTCTCTCGCTCCTCTCTCTGTAAGTGCAAGTGTCAGTATTGCTTTTGGATTTCCATGTGTTGCAGATGCAGTTATCCTTTACGTAACTCCTTTCATCTCTATTCACCCATATTCACTCAATTACCATGTTATAATTTCCTCAAAAACTTTAAATATATTTTTATATAAATTTTTATTTACAATATTTCATGATAATTAAAATTATTTGTTTAAATTTTTACAAATGTGAACAGCACACGTGTTTTTCTTTTTCTAGTGATGTATGATAAAAATGAATTTTTTATTCTAAAAATGTAGTTTTTATTTCTAAAAATGTAACTTTTATTCTAAAACTGTAAAATATATTTTATTACTTTTGGTTTGGATCATGTAAGTAACATGAAAACTCTCGATTTGATGATTTGTTTCTATTAAATTCTATTAGACATAAAATCTCGACACATTTAACTTTTTCGGTTTACGTTCTTGAATTCATCATTTTCTGGTTTTGACTAATAAGACTGCTTAAATTTTAACAAATTTTCTATTTTGGAAAAGGTTTTTTATTTTATGGAAACATACACATCCTAACGCATTTTCTACTTAGTATAAGTTCGTACATTCTAACACATTTTCTATTTTCCTTAAAGAAAAAACATTTCCTATTTTAGACAATAAAAATTGATAATACGAAAGATAAAAATGAGTAATATTTTATAAATAAATAAATAAGAATTTATGATAAAAAATATAAGTTTTTTTCATCTAAACTTTATTTTCAATAATTAAAATTTATTTGATGAAATTTTTCAATAATCTAAAACTATCTTGTCTTAGGAAATAAGTATGCTTAATATATATATATATATATATATATATATATATATATATATATATATATATATATATGAGACTTGTACAAGCTTTTCACAATAGTATATGTAATTGTAGAATTGTTATGACATTTTTTGGCAAGTTACAATTATATATTTATTTTTTTATTCAATTTATATATGAAAATATATAGAATATGTAAATTTTTGTATTCTTTCCTGTTTCTTTAATGAAAATAGACCGTTTTTTAAAGAGTTTTTTCTTTTATTAAAGTGTGACCTAACTTTTCGTCAAGAAGGGAAAGAAAAACTATAAAAAGAAGTTAGATGACACACTAATGGTAAAAGAAGTTACATAAATAAACTGTAATATTAAACAATTATTGTTTATTTTCATGGAGACTTAAAATAAGGAGGGCAGGAAAGGATTTAACAAAATTTTATAATTTTTAACAAATTTAAGACAACAATAAAGAGTATATTAAATAATAAGAGGGAGTGATATTTTTTTTTTATTATTATTATTAATATTAATGCACATTCTTGATAACTTTGTTATTAATTGGTAAGTTTCATTCCTAAATTAAATAAATCACGTGAATTTCTATTGCAAGAGATTGTGTTGGCGAAGGTCTTTATTACATTTTAATCTAAATCACAAGAACTATGCAAATATTTATATTATTAATCAATAGAAGTGGTCATGCATGTAAGATTGTTAAATTTTATATTAAATACTTCAAAACTCATGTTTAAAATAATTTATAGTTGAATAAAAGTGGAAAAATTTAAAGTCATTGGGCATAAAATTTAATCCTTTATAATTTTTACTCATAAGATGTAGCGACCTCAAAAATATTTTTTTAAATGTATCAATAAATAGATGAATTGATAATAACTGTTTTATAATTTTTAGTTTTAGGAAACATTTCCATAAATAATGTAATTAATATTTTCTTTACAATTTCTTAGCCTTTATTAATCATGTTTATGATATAAATTGTTTTATTAATTAACTATTTTCTGACACGCGCTCTAATAAAGTTGAAATTATTGTTTAGAAAAAGAAAATAGTGATTTGTATTCTCTTTGTATTATTATCAAGCACGGTGTTTGAAAACAAAGTTTCTGGTCACGTCTTTCTAATTATTTGGTGTAAAAATTTGTCCGTTAGTGGTGACTGGGTTAAGTTAATAACTTTTAGTATTATTATGTTTGATAAATTTTATTTTCTTCAACTTTACATTATATATATATATATATATATATATTAATATTTAAAATCTGTTTAACTAATTTAATATTTTTATATAATAGATAATCATTGGTTAGGAATTGATTCTGAACTAAAAAGTTTAAATTGGTGAAAATCGATGGCACTTATATTAGTATTTGGAACTTCACTTTTAATGGGTGTATGATAAGACAAATGGGTTTAGGGGAAAGAGGTTACGTCTAATAATAAAAGTAGTGCCAATATGAGATATATTTATATTTATTTAATATATATTATATTTTAAAAGAAAAAAATAATAAAATAAAAATGTTAAATAAATGTAAAAGATTATGTAGACGAAAGTATCATTTCTGTTATATTTACCTTTGACACATTATTTGTTCTGGTTGTAAACTATTTGATATTAAAGTTAACGTAATATTTGTATGAATAAGCAGATTATATTAGTTATAAATTCATTTATATTTGTTTAAAATTTATGAAATATATTAAAAACGTGTGATAGTTAAGTAAGAGAGCTTCTTCTTATATTTTCATATCAGTATGCACCTTCAAATTATTTTATCTTTTCATATGTGTTTCTGTCAAAAAAAAAAAAATTGACGGTTTAAAGTTTGTTTTGAATTTAATTGAGTCCCTCTCAATTGTTTATGCTGCATTTCATCTCTTCTCTCCAAACCCTACACCCCTTACCTCCTTTCTTCTTCCACACTTCTTGTCTCCTCTTTCATTTTTGTTTTCCTTCTCTCACTCTCAATCGTCATTCTCATCATTGTCCTTTGGTGGTTCTCCGTGGTGGTGTCGTGGTAAGCGTCTTTCCTGATTGCAGTGGTGATTTTTTTTCTCTTTGTTTGTTCTTTTGTTTGCTTGGGTGTCCAAGTTGGTTATGATTTCCTTAAGCTCAAATTATTGTATGATAGATGATGGATGATTAAAGTATGGTTTTCTACTTGATGTTTCTCTATGGTGTTGATGTATTTCTAAGCTCGTGCATGGTTGGATCTGTTGCAGGGACGAACCTTGGAGGCCTTAACCACACTTGAAAGTGCGCTTAAGGCCTTGCCAGCATTGGAAGTGCGGTAACAACAGACTTAAAATTTAAGTTTGTTGTTAATCAACAGACTTAAACTTTAAGTCTGTCAAATTTAAGTGTGCTCTAAAACAGACTTAAAAGGTCCAAAATAACAGACTTAAAAAGTCTTTTTTGTAGTAGCAATATATATACACATAGTTTTTAAGTATAACTAAAACATATACACCTCAACCGCTGATCAAAGTAAGTCATCGTGACGTAGTGTGGCTCTAACGTCACAGTTCACCATAAATCTAGGGTCCTTTAAGTGGTGTTTTCCTCATCACTAAACGCCACTTTCTTCGAACTCGTGACAAACCTCCACGATAGATGTGGGATTTTGAAAACCCACAAGGAAGAAGATAAACCCAATGGTGGCGGGCAAGAGATTGAAAAATAACAGGTTGCAACGCATCAAAACGAGAAAGAAAAGGTCAAAACTCATTACAATTTTTGAAAAACGCTGATTGAGGATTTTAAATCTTAGGGCTTCTGATTTGGGAATATTCCTTGAGAAATTTGGTAAAGTCTTACTATGATACTAAAATTGCATAGAATGATACTAAAACAAGACAAAAATTGGAGAGTTAGACATACTATGAGAGATGTTGAAATAATAATTATGATAAAGTAGCAGGTCTTCCTAAACCTGTCATAATAAATTTTGAATATAATTTCAATTTTACCACCTGATCTCACTTACTATGAGAGGGTTCATTGTACTTGTCATAATAAGTTTTTTCTTTTTACTTATTATGATAGGTATCCCCTTTTACCAATCATGTTACTTTTATTATGAAAATGTCATTATTGAATTTATTATGATAGATCCTCTTTAACCGGTCATAATAATTGTTATTTTTATTATAAGAATATCACCAGTCAACTTATTTAAGGAAACTACACATGTTATAATAACTCATTATAGATTCCACCTTTTTCAATAATGAGTCTTCAAAATTATAAAAAAAAAACTAATCAAAATCTTAAAAATAAATAACAAGAATGAATTTTAGAAAGATAAAAGTTTTAAAGAAATGCAAAATAAATTAACTTAATGTATATATTTAATAAATAAAAAATTAATATATTTTGTATTTAATAAATACAAAAATAAATCAAAATATGTATTTACCTAATCCTTATACTTTAAGAGCAAAACAAAATTGCAATACTTCTAATTTTATGAATAAAACGAAGTTAAAGATAAACTAAATATAAATTGTTTCTATCACGTCTAATAATTTTACATCATTTAGAAATTGATATCTAAAATAGTTTAAATTTTTTTTTTCTTCCATAATTTAGAGTGTCTTTCAAGAATAAAATTAAGAAGACATTGCTAAGGACAAAAAGTATAATACTCTATATAAAGAGTGATTGATGGAGGAACTAATGTATCTTGGTGGGAGATGAGAACATAGTTGTTTGAATTGTTAAATTTTATTTTTCTAGTATATAATTTTGGATGTAGCTTAGATGTGATAGTCATGTGTATATATTATGTTATTTTTCCTTTTGGACAATTGTATTGATATATTACATATCTATATATTGAATTATCTCATTTTAGATTATTAATTTTAGATTATTAATTATAAAATGTCTTATTTTATTATATTAGTATGTTGTTATTAAAATGGAATGTTACAATTATTTTAAATAAGGTATATTTAAAAAATGAATTTATTGTATTTTATTTTAAAATTTATTAGAAATACTTTAAGACATTGTATACTGTTAATAGTAACAGAGTTCAAATCAACAAAAAAAAATACTGTATGAATATATCCTTGTAAACATGTTTCATGTAACTTGGAAAATGAAAATGACTTGCATGATATATATATATATATATATATATATATATATATATATATATATATATATATATATATATATATATATATATTTGAGAAAATAATTTATATACGAGTGCAACAAAATCATCACCATATAAATATTTAAGTTCTTTAACATTAAAAAAAAGTGATGTTTGTATTGCAATGTAATAAATACACACCATTATGTATATAAGTTAAAGTGGTCCTGTTCTGAGTTCTTAATGTGAGCTTTGTCCGTTTATTTTGGTAGTTAATGTTTTCTTTTTATTCCATCAATGAATTAGATATGATGAAAGGTGCGTCTTTCCAAATAATGACTATACACTCCAAAACATATAATATAGATTAATTTATGCTTGAATAACAATTTAAAATATGAATTATTTTCTTAACATTCATATTATAAAAAATATACCATACGATTTTTATCGGAATTAAATATCACCCAATTTGATTATTTAAGAAGATCATTCATATTGTTCGTCTAAATTATCTATTTAGATCGATTATTTTGATTGATTATCCAGATTGTCTACCTTTAAAAATAAACTTTTTTTTGTAAAATTTTTTTAAACCATGTTCATTTATTACCTAACAGTATAATCAGATTATCAGTAATAATAACTCATTATGTCTCTAATCTAGATTAAGATATAACTAGATTGTGATTAGGTCAACGTAAATAAAGAAATAATATTGGAGAGAATTCACATAATATACATTACTTGTTTTATAATATTTTGTATAATATTTTATTGGAAAAAGGTGTTAGTGGGCCCAGAAGAAAAAGGGACAAAAGTTGTGCACAAAAAAATTGATATAAATAGTAATAATAATAAGAAAAATGTTTTGGTTATGTGTGAGTTATGCAAAAGATTGTTGGCATCTTAAGGTGTGTAGAAGGAAGATGCATGGTGACGCGTATTCCACGAGCAGAATCGGTCTGTGGTCATTTTCTGAAAGATACCAATGGACCTACACAGTGTGCCTCTGCCTCCACATATTCCTATCCTCATCACCTTTTATTATCCTTCATTTTTATACTGTTTATCACTGTATATCATCTCCACAATATTCATGCATAATCTTCTTATCAAAATCTTTTTTTTTTTTTTTCTGTACTTTTGACCTCATTCAATACTTTTTTCGCTGCTTCTAAATATATATATATTGCTTTTTAATAACTTCTTCAACATATCAAAATTAAATACTGATTTTATTTAGATAACTATAATATTCTGATTATACGTTTATTCATGGATAAATAATATTTTCAACATCCATTGATCAACATTGTTAATTAATTTTATTTAGATGTTAAAAAATCAAATAATCACACTCATAGGTAAGAAAAATTATATATTTATATTTCTTATTTGCACGTTTTAATTTTAAATTATTTTTTAAAAAAATTAAATTTTTAATATTTTATTGATGCAACTTAACAATTTTTAAAATTATAAATATTTTATTTCTATCAATAATTTTTTATAAATTTATTTTTATTTTAATTTAATATGTAAATTTAGAAGAGAGTTTCAGAATATTCAATCATTAGACAAGTATAATGGATTTCATTCTTAAAGATTTCGATTGTTAAACGAATGATACTATAACTAAGAGAAAATAATTTGAAAAAAAAAAACACTCAAGAAGTTTAGGAAGGTTGGGTCGCTGAACAACGTAGGGATTTGTTAAGTGAGTTTTATTTGTTAGGATTTAACGGTTAGGTGAGTTAGTTCTCTTGTTGAACGAAAATGTATTTGTAAAAATCCAAAGAGTTCAAAGAAAAATGAACACTTAGTGTATATACTCATTAAGTGTGAAAGAGAAAATCTTTGTGAAAATTATGTAATTACTTTTTGTGTGATATGAAAATATATGAGATCTAGATCGAGTATAGTCAAAACTTATATTATAATCTACTAAGAGGTATGTGATGCTTGATAGAGTCAAAACTTATGTCATAATCCACTATATTGAATTATTATACGAAGTGTATTAAATATGGATGATAAAAGATAATATTTTGATTCTACTAATTATCAAACTCACTTAAGTAAGGTATTATATAATGAGAGTTGACGAATGTCCCTATGTTTTGGGAAGATAATATAAAAAGATTGTGTTTTGTGTATGGTATTGGAATTTAATATATATAGGATAACTTGAAATATGAAATTGAATAGACTCAAGACATAAATGATCATCTATTGAGAGATTATATGACATACAAAATTTTTGATTAAACTCACAATTCTTCCAAAAGTAAAATATATTTTTATTATTGGTAATTTTATTTATCTTCATTTGTGTGGTTGATAAATTAAATATGATATCCTAACTTTTTTTTTTTACATGAAGTGATGTTTTATCTGATTATCCTAATTTGTGAGGTTGTAATTTTCATTTCTAATGATTGTGCATGAGGTTGTGATTTTCATTTCTAATGATTGTGCACTTTAATGTAGAATGCTAGTAGGTTGAAGTATTAAGTATTGTGTACTAAAAGACTAAATAGAATTTAATGATATATATAGAGAGAGAAAAGAATAAATAGAATTTAATGATACACAGAAAGAAGGAGGGAGAGAAAGAGAGAGATTTACTACATATTATATTTGGTTGGGAAGGAAAAGCTTTTGATTTGTACTTCATCTTGGAGGAAGGAAGGGGTTGCTTGATTTTGACCGAAATGACCAATGAAACTGAGTTTGCTGAGCTCAATCGAGCTTGCTAGTCGAGCTTGTCCAGTTAAACTCACCTTGTCCACTTTGCTTGTTGACTTTGCCAAGTTAAACTGATCTTCCTTGTTGACCTAACTGATCCTGTCAACCTTGCTTGTTGATTTTGAAGACCTTATCCTCTATTGTCGAATTTGATAACCTTATCATCTATTGTCAAGTTTGACCAATAAAACCATACGTACTAAGCTAAAAGAAAACTTCTTTTATTAGAAAACGTCCTTTTATTTTTACAATTTTAAATTATTATATTAACAATTTCAATTTCATTTTAATATAATTTTCATTTCTTAAATATAAACTTATATCAATAATTTACATAAAAACAAATTGATAATCATATATTTTTTCAATTAAAATATTTTTTAATCTATCATACTCATCAGATCATTCACAAACTCTTACTTACTTTTTCTTTAATTCTCTTCATTCATCCTTTTAAATCTTTTAATCTAAACAATATCACAATTCTCCCTTCATCTTTTCAAATTCGGTTTCTTACTTTTCCTCAAAAAATTTATAAATACTTTAATAATATTTTTTATGTTGCCATTCACCATTAACCGTCATATATGTTATAAGTCCTTCCTTAGAGTCAAAGTTCATATAAGATGCGGAAAATTATCTTCAATCAAAAACCAAAATCTTAAAAGAAATGTTTTTTTTTTCTCTTTTACTTTACAAAAAATTTAGACTCGTATTTATTTTCAATTATAATTATGATTATGAACTTTTTTTAATTACATAATAAATTGCATTATAAAAAAATCTAAAATTAAAAATTATCACTGTTTCGTTAAAGACTAAATTAATCAAAATTTTAAAATATGACCTGACAAAACAACTGCGAATGAATTCTAAAAGTAAAGTTTATCTGTTTTCATAGATGAAAATATATTTGTAATAAAAAATGTCATAAATCTTATAACTTTGAGATTTTTAATAAATTATACTAAATAATAAAAGTAACATGGAACACTGTATAGTGAAAAAGTAATTGGAGTTAGACAAAGATTGTCTAATAATAAGACAAATAATTAGATTAGTGCATAATAACTTTTTATGGTCAAAGATTAGAGTAAATTATTGAGAAGGGACCTAAGATTAGATTGTGCTTCTACAACCATAATCTTTATAAATAACTTCTCCCCAAAAGGGGGAGCGCCTTCTCTTTTTTTTTCATTTAATCATTTTTAAATTAAACACTAATGCAATCATTCATCAATTTCAATTTAAATATATCTATGCTTTTTTAAAATCTAACAAATACAATATAAAAATTATAACATAAATTAATATTATTTTTTCTTATATTATTATTGATCAGAAATATTTATCAACTCTCTTGTTGAAAAATAGATAAACTCTTAGAATCCTGACCCTTGATTAGAGAACTTAATTAGTCATGATTAGTGAATTATTTTTTCAATCGTGTTTTTCTCTCGTTTACTAGCTTAAATAGTAGCCGGGATTTGACTAGAATCAATGCTAATCTATGGTCATGCAATCATATTTTTTTTTATTATCTAAAAATAACGTTTATAATAAATTAATAATCGTTTTTAAAGTCATATATTATATGACTTTTGATTACTTCACCATGTAAAAGAATATGATAGTGTATAAAGAATAAAATTAAAAAAGGACTATAGAAAGAATATTTTATTAAAAATGTTACATCAAAACATTGCTTTTATATCGTATATTATCATATTATATTACAGGTTTTTTTTTTTCATTTTTTCATTTTTTATTTTAATAAGAGAGAGACATATTTATGCCTTTTACAAATTTAAACAACTCATGTTATTTGATTTGTTACTTTTATAGGTAAACTTAAAAGAACCCTTAAATTCCTTAAATGTCAAACGTTAATCATTAACAAAATAAAAATAATAAAAATAATTTAATTTTTGAATTTCCAAAATATTCAAAATTGATTTCTAGATGACATAGTATAATTGACCCTTAAAATTTATACAAAGACAAAATACAATTTTTAATAAATAAAAATATTTTTTATTTACTAAAATACAAAATCTTACGAGTACATAATTATTATTTTTTAAATAATCGTCAAGTATTTTTTTTACCATTCCTACAAAGTTATATATTATTTTTCTTGAATTGTGTTGTTTTAATATAGTAAAGTAAAAATGTAAATATACAACATAAAAAACTCGTGTTTTTTTTTTCTAGTTTAAATTAATTATTGATGAATGAAAATGAGAGATAGTGGACTATCTTTTGACAATAATTATATGATTTCTTACCTTCATTTATTCCATTGTCTCATTGATTATGCAAGAGAATATTGAAAAGGTGGAAGCCCTAAGACCATAGTCAAAGGCAGCACGCCCTTTAATTCTTTAATTAATAATTTTTAAGATTAGAAGACACAATTAGGAGCGTTTTCATTGGTTAATTATGGAACAAATTTAGATTAAATTTTGATTTTGTTTCTGTGAGCATACTGTGCAAGTAGTCCAATCCAACTTGAATGCTTAGTGCATCATCACGGACTTGCCCTTCTTTTTTATTAAAAAAACATCATCGACCCCACAAAAAGCACAAAACAAAAAATAATGATAAAATTCACATGTGCTGTGTAAAATATTATTTTTCTTTTTTCTATCTTTTTAACACAATGGTCCACTGCATTCTTCTAAACAGTGACCATCAAACTTTTCCCCGTTGAAAAATAAAATATCTGCCGACTTAAAAGCAACAGGACAATCAGGAAAATAATTAATTTTCATTTATTTCATTAAAATAATCGATGGTTGGAATATTATATTGTCAGCTGTTCATTATAGATTCTGGGATCGATTCTGGACTTTAATCTTAGTATGTACCTCATCCTATATATTTTGATTCCTACTTTTTCATCCTTGTCTTTATATATGTTTTTTTAAAATATTATAAAACAATAAAGCCTTATTTGTAAACAGTTTCCCATACTTTCATATAAAAAAGGTGTAGATAATGTCGAGTGTACGGATAGGTGGAAAATAAATTAATAATATTTTAAGAAATAACGTGACAAAAAAAGGTAGCATTTCGGTGACTAAGTGTATGTATCACTTGATTTTATTAGTTTTTTTTTTTTTTTTAATAATTATCAGAGTTGATACAATATTATCATTTACAATATGTAGTTAGATGTTGGAGATGTTTGACAAAATTTATTGTTTTTATCGTGTTAGTTTACTATTGAAACATTTTTTTTAATAAAAATATTATAAGTATTGAGGATATATAATGTTCTTATCATTATATATGATTATATATTTATTCTTTATAATTTAGCCAACATATAAAAGTGGAGGTCGTGAGCTACCCACTTGAGAAATAAAAAAGAAACATAGGAATTGCTGGTTGAGTTGTTGTACCGTTCATTATTGGTTGAGTACATCCAAATGTTTCATATCACCATTTGGAACAAAAGTTAAATATATATATATATATATATATATATATATATATATATATATAATTTATATTTCTTTTCTTTTTAATTACGTAATTTAAAAGTAAAACCGTGACAAAACAATCAAAACTTCAAAATGGCAATATTTAAAAATATTATCTTTGACCGATTTAAAATATATATATTATTAATTAATGTATGGATTCTAACTTTAGTTGAGTACCTTATAAGATAGTAATGCTTGTCATATTTGATTATTGAGTAGGCCAATGGCAAATGCTGAAAGCCACAGATGTAGTTATCCTCAGCCAACATCAACCTAAGAACGAGGTCAGGTGAAGCAAGTAGGGTTAGAAGCATGTTCTTGGAACAAAGCAAACCATGGCATGTTACATGAGTCATGTTCTACTCTACTCTACTCTACAAGAACATAATCATACACCAGCCACCACAAAAAAAAAAACACAGTGGTCACAACTCAGCAAAACCACAATCTCATCACTTCTCAAAAGTATTCCTTTGTAGGGAATGCTGCCTGATGAAAGTCACCAATCAGGAAAAGAGAAACATAACCATTGTCTTGTTACCATCTCAGGTCTCAAAACCAGTCCTTCTGCTGCTGCTAAACATGATTTTCACTTCCAAGAACATCATATTCATCGTGCTGAAAAAACCAGGTATATGAAAGAAAAATTTCTGCTTTTGGAGGGAGTTAAGTAAGGAAAAAGAATCATATATATATACCTGGTGATGCTGGTACTACCCTAATACAACACAAATTAATCCATCATCAAGCTGTTTATAGTGTTCAATGGAATCAGAGTAAAAAAAAACACAGATATTATATATTGGTCGTGTTTATGAAAATGACAGATTATGAGTGTGGTGGTAAAACTTTTAAATTATTAATAAAAGTTAAGAGACGTAGGAGACGTAATATTTGACATGCATAATTTAAGATCTGATTGAAATCTGGAAGGAATATTTAATTAGAAGTTAGGCCCGATTAAGAACAGCTTCCAATACTAATGTTTGGAATCAACGAAGAGGCGAGAGATTATAAGAATATTTAATGTGATAAACACAATGAAAGTCTTTGAAATATTGGCATCTGTCACCTTCAAAAATATATTGTCATCTGTCTGTCTCATACATGATGAAAATAAACCAGAAAGAATCTTCAAATGGTTTTTGTTTTTCTCCTTCTGTACTTTTTACTTTTTTATTTGAAGGAGTAAGAAGAATCTTTTGTTGAGAAAGGTGCACATTACAATATAAAATAAGGGAATAAACTTTCTTGCCTTGATTAAGAGACTAAATTATCTTCGCATAAAAATATATACATGTACAAGAGTGTTGTTAGCACTTTTTGTTATCAATAAACAAATAATTATAACTATTAAAAGACTACAAAATTTTAACATGAAAATAGAAAAATCATGACACTTATAATCCATGAAAATCTCTACTATGAAAATAATCATTGTAAAACTGTAATAATATCATACATTTAAATTTTATGCCAAAAAATAGAAAATAAATCATTTAGTGATAATATTATATTTTCAAAGTTTTTATTTTGACAACTTTTGTGAAAAGATGTAATTTCTTTCTATTTGAGTTTATTCTTGTAAAAGAATAGATTATTCCTGTATTTGTATGTCTTGTTTCTTTTCTTATGCTATGATTATAATTATATATATATATATATATATATATACGGAAGTAGAAATATGAGATAACGAAGATAATAGTTTTGGACCTAGAGTATGAAATTGAAGAATTAGTATAAGAGTATTTTCCATCATTAATTTATCCTATGAAAAAGTGTATTAAGTTCATAGTTATATTTTGAAGTAATTGTGATTTTGTTTTTAATGTATTTTGAAAGACGGTCATATTTAATCATGAACTGTAATACTAATAAGTTCACCTCTAGTTGGAAATGCTATTGATGATAACCTTATGATATTAATTACTTATTATTTTATATCTGTTAAAAAAAAATGAGTTGTCACACACTTTATAAAAGCATACTTAAAAAAAAACTCCATTAAATAACAGCTTCTTTTAAGTGTGATATCTTACATACACTTTTTATCTTATCTTAGTCAGAAATTGAATAGGTTAATAGTAAAACAAACAAAACGCAGTTGAAAAATAATATAATTATGTTCTAAAACAATACCGATAATCTTTAATCCTAAAAGGAAAAGTACCTAAAACAATTAATTAAATATAAATCATTCTAAAGAATTTTTTTAATTAAAATTAAACAAATTACATAATTGACTATGTCATAAATAGTAAATGTATTATCTTTTATCTACTCTAATAAATATTCAATTAACAACACCCTACATGAATAAAACTAAAAATTATTTATATACATTAAAATTTCAACTCTTGAATCAATTCGTACGATATTTTTAATAGTTAATTAGTTCTTGAAAAAAAAAAAAAGATAAGTTAACCAGTAAATAAGAAAAAGGAAAAAGGAAAGTAAAAATTGTTGAAAGTAAAATAAAATAGTAAAATAGTTTTGTAAAAAAAAAATTATTTTAAGCGTAAAATCAAATTATAGAAAACTTAAAAAAATTAAAAAAATTAACAAAACAAATTCTTTTAATAAAGATTAATTTTGATTAAAGCAACATCATTTAATCAAGTGTGACTTCAAATTTATTACAATTTATTTTATCTCCCAGTCAAAAGAGGGTGCTGGCTGCACAAAACAAAGAAAATTACGCAATTGCATGTCCTCTCATCAAACTTTCTGTCTCTCACTATTGCTTTTACCTTTTTTTATTAAAAAAAAAACATTCACCTCACATTTGAGAGAAAAAAATATAGAAGATTTTTTTAAAAAAGTTAAAAATATGATAAAAATAGTTATTTTTGAAAAATATATATAAAATTAATTAGTTTATTTTTTGTTACAATAATAATAATAATAATAATTATTATTATTATATATTATTATTATTATTATTATATATTATGGTGATAGTATCATTGTTATGATGTAAGAATTGAAAAAATGTATTTAAAAATAAAGCTATATAATGAAATATAATTAATTTCTTTATCATTATTGATTATGTATTCTTGTTTAATGTTTAATAAAATATATTTCGATGAGGTATTTAAGTTAAGTTTTGTTAATTAGAACATTCAAAGTTGAGTATTATTTTTTTTGTTCAGGTGGAACTTGTATTTTATAGACTTTAGGTATCTTCTTTTGTATACTCAAACTCTTAAACAACATCATCTATCTCTTTAATCTTCGTATTATCTTTAATTAGTTTTAAAAAACTTACAAGTTATTCCATGCTTTTTGTGTAAGTTTGGAAATAATTCGAAGTAATTAATAGATCATATATCCCACAACGTAGGCTATTGGAATATTTTGAACTCATAAATTACCCTCAAATGAATAAATTTAGGATAAGGATTTCATAAAAAATAAAAAATATCTTAAAATTTATGTGGTAGAATGAAAGTGAAATTGTTTCCAATTGGAGATGACATAAGGAGAACTTTTTGTGTTATTGTTTCTTTCTCCCTTTTCGCATCAAAATAATGAATAAAGAGTGAAATTGAATTAGAGCCATTAAAGTATGTACGCGTGATGCCATCTTATCACAAACAAACATCATATTAAAAGGAAAATATATTTTTTTACAAATACTTAGGTAGTAAATAATTAGTTTTTCTCCAATAAATAAATCAATAAAATAATAATAAATAATCGATTGTCAAAAAATTATTAAAAAAGAGTTCAAGCATTCCAATTATTAAAATCACCATTTTATCCTTTTGAAAAGTGACTTACCATAAGACTTTAGGATATATGAAATTTATTTTTGAGTAATTTTTTCAAAAGAAACTATTTTAACAAACTCTGCCAAAAAGGTATATAATATAATCGAAAACAAGTTTTCAGGATATATTTTTTAGGACAAACTTTTTCGGAACACATAAAATGATTTTTCATAATGTATTTTCTGTAGTGACAGTGATGATAATAACTATAACCGTGACGATTACGTAATATATTTAGGAAAATATTTTTCTTCTAGTATAGAGGTGCATTTAGTAAGGACGAGGAAGCAGAAAGCAAAAGCCCATGCAAATAGTTTTGTTACGGATCGGGCCCATTGAAGATCCAAACTTCTGAATTCTTGAGTAACATTTTCTTTCTTCACTCATTTATGACTGTAATATTTTTATTAAAATATTTTTAACTATTTTATAAATAAAAATTTCATTTCTTTCAAAATATGTCGAGAAACTATTAAATTACGTATTTTGAATGGTTATGAAACCGTTTGTTTAAACTGGAATTATTGTATCCATAAGCTTGTAATTATTATTTTAATAGTAATTTACATAGCATGTAATATAGAATGACATTTTTGAAATTATGTTCTTAGTTAAACAGTCTATAGCCATAAAATTTTGGATTCAAGATTACAAAATCTGAAATATGTACGGACTATAAAATATGAAATATATTGTATAATTTGTAACACTTTTTTTAATTTTGAAATTATGTGTACTTTAAAATATACTTATAATCATATTTAAGATTTTGAAAGGCGTAATTTAAAATATAATTTTAAATTTATTATGATTTATTAAGAGAGAGAAAAAATGTGTTTACATTATAGGGAATGACTTTATATTTATTTTATTTTCCTCTAAACGTGCTTAATCTACAAACAATCTCATTTACTTTTATATTTTACTTTAATAATTATATGTCCATACATATTTCATTTTAATATAATATATAACTATAAATTTTAATTATATAGTTGTTATACCGAATTTAAACTCGATAACATGTAATAATTACTAAATTTCAAAAACATATAACTTATAATTAGAATAAATATTTATTGTATTTAATAATTTATTTTAATAGTAAAAAATATTATATAAATTTTAATATTCACAAGTCTATTTATAATCAAATATTTCAATATATATTATAATAAAATTGATTAATTTTTTGTTTTTTATATTATCAAACTTTTTATTTAAATAGTATATTTATAATTATAATATTTAAACATAATTATGTAAGTAAAATATTCGTTTAAATATAATGAAATTTTAATACAAGTGTTTTTTAAAAAGAGAATCATAACATGATCCATGTGTACGCACGGATCTCAAGCTAGTGGTAGAAAAGTTATTTTCACATCCATATTTTCTCTTGAATCCCTTACCGATCTCTAAACAATAATTAAATATTAGATTAAATTACTTAATTAAAATATAAATTAAATATTAAATATAAGAGTTAAATATGTTTTTAGTCCTTAACCTATTAAGTAAATTTATTTTTAATCTATTTTTCAAAATAAGTTACATTTTAGTCATTTTTTTTGAGGAAATCATAATTTTTTATCCAACAAACCGAATAACGTTAAAAAAAACTAAAGTGGCTAATAGTAGAAAAAGTCAAATCATTTTTTTTTCTGACCCCTGCTTTTCTCCATCCCTCACTTGCGCACCGTCTCCTTCCTTCCATCTTCATCCCCATCCACTGTCCTCGTCGACCAGAACCACCGTAAACCTCTGTCTCCATCCCCATCACTGGCGTTGTCTCCTTCCTTGCATTTTCTTTGTACTTTGTTTTTGAAATCCAATCATGGAAACAGTGAGAGAGAGAAATGGCGTTGAAATTTTTAAACAAGAAAGGATGACACACGGGGAATCTGAGGAACATAGAGAACGTGTGGAAGGCTAAACATAAGCATGAAGTGGAGTAGAAGAAGTTGGAGGAGCTTTGCAAATAGATCCAGGAGGAGAGAGAACACATTGAGTTTCGTCTTCTTTAGGAGAAAGTTGGCCCTCGTTCCGTGGCTGCTGGTTCGATTTTGGCCAATCTTCATTAGGGTTTCTATGTGATTGGATTTTCCTTTGCAGGTTAACAAAGACGGTGATGGCTTGCGCTCTGAGCTCGCGACGGCTTGGAGGTTTGTTGATTCCTGTGATTTGCGCTTCTGGTTTCTAATGCAGGTGAATCTTGCACGATAATGGAGATGGAGGAGATGAACGGTGGCGCAACAGAAAGGAGAAGACACGATATAGGTTGACATCGCAATTAGGGTTCTACGATTTTTGGGTCAGGTTTCTGGATCGTGGTGGCTATGGGCCATTCACAGTGGCTTTGCGACGACCAGGATGGCTGGTGATGGTGGCACAATTGTTAGGTGGTGGTCCGATGCGAGAAATTGGAGACGGCGCCAATGAGGGAGGAAGAAAAGCTGAGAAGATTGACTAGGAAAAAAAATGACATGACATTTCAACATTAGTCATTTCAACCTTTTTTTGATATCGTCAGTTTTGGAGGACGAAAAATTATGATTTTTTTAAGGAAAAAGAGTAAAATTTAACTTACTTGAAAAAGATTAAAAACAAATTCACTTAATAGTTTAGAGACTAAAAACATATTTAACTCTGAATACAAAAGTGCTTATATGCAATCTCTTCCACTTCATCCTTCTCATAACAGAGAAATATCTATGAGCGTAAGATGTATTGTTAGAGATTTTTATTAGACAAATGGAAATAGATTTAATTTCTGGTTTACATAAAATGAAAAATATTATTGATATATATAAGTTTGTTATATTTATTTGATGCTATCTCTACTTAATTTTTAATTTTTTTTCTTAAAAGAATATAAAAGTATATATTTTTTTGTTATTTTACTCTTATAATTATAATGTAAAAATGTATTGTAGTATCGCATATAAAATTCAACAACACAGAAAGTAGTCAAGATATTTTGTTGGATGACTGCAACGTTTTAAGGTTGCTTTGTCTGACGCCTTTTGTTGTGGAAAATTAAAAGGAAAAGTACCCCAAAGCATCATCCCATTGTTTTCAACGGTTCTCTAACTTCATGGGAACCAATCTTTTCATGCTTCTTCTAAGTGTCTTGCGTATAAACTTTATGAATTATTTTCTTTTGTCTAAAAAATATTCACCACCATTTCAAGAAAATTTATAACTATTCACCAAATTTTACGAAGAAAAAATATCTATCATAAAATAAAATTTACTTTATTGATCCATTTTAAAGTTTTAATTATTGCTAAATATTTTTTTAATAATAAATTTTGTAAATAAAATTCATTAATAATTTATACTGTTTATCATTAAAAAATACTTTTGTTGATGAAATAAATGTCAAATTTCTTACTTTAAGTTTTGATCATATGCTAAAGTCAACAATAATAAATTGTTTTTAAAACTTATTGATAATCTGGTGGGTAAAATAATTGATAATGGAATTTTTTTACAAATTTATTAATAAATTCATGGATAATTATTTTTTTTTGAAAATCACAGTATGTATGTTAGTAATTTAATTTTTTTAAAAATTTGTCGATAAATAAATTCTTTTAAAATGTGTTGATACTTTCCTTAATAAATTGGTTATAAAATTTTTCTCTTAAATATAATAAAATATTTGTTATAAATTAATTAAATATGAGTAAAAAAAATTATGAGATAATGGTCACATAGGCCATGTGAGCAATGATGAAGACAAAAACAGAAAAAAAAATGAAAATGTGATAAAAAGACTAAATCATAATATATATATATATATATATATATATATATATATATATATATATATATATATGTATATAAATCGACAAATTTTGATAGTAGTTAATTATTAATAAAT
>NC_028355.1:1564868-1588188 GCF_000741045.1 Vigna radiata var. radiata
TATATATATTTCATAATAAAATTTATAAATAAAAATTTTATCATATATTTTAAACTATGGATAAACAATTGATAATTTTGATTATAACAAATTTTGGGCGATTATCAATAAATTTGGACTATAAATAAAATTTTTATTACGGTGCATAATTTAAAATTAAGCTAATGATGGTAAGAAACTATGTCGTGATTGTTTCCAGAATTTACATTTTTTACGCCACCAATGCATGCATGAAAGCATCATTTATTAAGCTCTTAATGAATTCTAATTAATCAGCAGGACTACATATTGCTAAATGTTGAAGCCTTGATGACAATAGTTAATTTCGTGGTTGAGTGTCATACTCTCATTTCAACCAACAGTACAGTGTTTGGCACCATTAATAATTAGTAATTTATTTATTATAATATTTATTAGGGTTTCTAAATTCATATTGTGTGGATTACCACAAGAATCTTTTTGATAGGGATTTGTGTGGGATTGAGAAACATATTTTTTTTGTTGTAATTTTCATGCTTTTTAATGCTTAAATTTTCTATTTCGCTTGTTTGCACACTTTTAATCGAGAGAAGTATCTGTAAAAGACACTCCTACATTCAAGTTAGGTGTTTGTTGAAAGAGTTTTTGCTCACAATTGAATATTCAGTATTTTGTGACAAGTTTATTCCAACTGAGTGTTATGAATTCTGTAGACTAACACAAATCCAATAAAATAAAAACAAATTTACTTTTAGATTCAGTTAGTTACTCATAAACAATTTATTAATATATTTACTCAGATATCTTTGATTAAATGCTCGACTATTGATCAAATAATAACTTAAACATTGATCCAATTATGACCTAACATCAATGAAACCATTTGATTTGATTAACCATTGTTACTATAATGGATGAACCAAACGATCCAAAATATTAACCGTTCAGTCTGTATATATACTATACAATATTCAACCATAATTTTAATACTTGATAAACCTAGATTTTATTAGCAACTCTAATTAATTCATATATACTTCAACTCTCAAAATTTACCGTGAAATATATGCACTCCATGATATAGATTAACACATATAACGATAATAAGAGGATATTTAGTGAGTCCATTAAACTCATATTACTAATTTACGAGTGGGTTTAGTTTTTGTAAAAATATTTCAGAAGTAGTAACATCTTTTTAATAAGTAACTTCGGCTAAATTATAACTTATAGTTTGTAATTTATTATTTATTGTTATTTTCCCTCTCATATTTTAATTATTGCATACTTTTTAGTGTTTATTGAGTTATTACAAAAAAATTTAACATTGCAAATTGAAATAACTTGTGTTTTATTCTATGTGAAAACTATACATAATAAAAATTATATAAAAAATTCAATATCACAAAAAAATAAAGATATATAATATATGAAAACAAATAAAAATTAAATTTACGTAGTATTTATTGTGTAATCAGTTAAACTAACATGACTTTTTCAAATAAAAAAAAAATTATGAAAAACTTTGAAATAATGAATAGAAGAATATATAGTTTTAAATAATGAACACGTAATAAAAGTGAAAAGTTTAATTATTTCTTAAAAAGTAAAAAAAATTATAATTAAAAAATAATATATTTTTCTTAAAAATAATAAATATTATGTACACAGTAAAACTTATTATTTTCTTTTATGCTATTTTATATCTTAATAACAAACAACTTATAGTTTACTAAACACTTAATTGAATAAATTAGTTTATAAACTTTAAAACTTATAAATATTGAGTTTACCAACTAATAACTGATTTGATATTAAAGTTTTTAATACTTCTATTTTTTTTAAACTTATGATAAAATGAATGTTAATCAAATTTATTATTTAATTATTTTTATTTTTTATTTATTTATTTTTTCATAATTTTCATCATGTTTAATTCTTACGAAACATGAAATATAAAGTTAATTATTGTTTAATTTGAGCTGAAAATTAAAAAAAAGTACTAAAAGTAATATAATAAATAATTGTTTATATAAGAAGGATAAAAAAATTGAGGATAATAAAAAATATATTAAATCTAAATGATTGTAGAGGAAGAAAATTAAACAAAATACATGTTACAAACTAGCTAAAGTAGCTTCTAATTGATAGATAGAAACTTATAAAATAAATTAGTTAAGACACCAAACACTTCTTATTAATGAGACTATCATATAATTAATTAACACATTTAACTTATTAATTAAAATTAAACTTATGATATACAAGTTAGGTTCTGAATTATGAATAAGTTAATTTTTCTTTGAAGGAAGTTTCTAAGAAGTTAGAAACTTAATGGAATTGAAGAAATATACGGCGAATGAGACGGAAGTCATTAGCAATATGGAAAAACAAAACAATTCATTAATGAGTCTCACTCTGGGTTTAACACGTAGGAGTTTGCATGTCATTTTTGCTATTATTAGTCGAACTGCCAAAAAATAACTTAAATGCACAACTTACTCCACGTGCTTAATTCTTACCGCCACGACAACATGAAAAACCATCATCGTAACCAGAAACCTCGTCTGGTCGAATGCTAAATATGTCCTACCATGTTTTATACAAAATGTTTACAATAATATATAATAATATTGATTTAATGATAAAAGTTGGAAGAACGATGACAGAATTGTCGATTTAACTTTTCACTCCATTTAAGAGTTTTAGGATTGATATGATGAGTTTGTAAGACATAATATAGACGAGGTTGTGAGTTTAAATTTCCTAACAATTATCATTTGCGGATAAAAAAATATAGTTTAAACATCAAGAAATGTTAAAGGTTATTACACTCTCAGCTAGAAAATAATATTAAATAAATATAAATATTTTGATAATATTTCATAATGTGTATATACTATTTTCGTAATAAATATAACATTATAATAAATATTATTATGAGCATAATATATCATACATTTTATTAAATTTGATAATTAAAATACATATAATTAATAAATTAATTAAACAGTAGATATTTCACCAATTATTTTTATTTGACTCTTTATATTTTTTTGTTTATCTCTACTTATTTATGACACGGAGTACGCACTTAACTTCTCTCATACATATTCACTTTATATATTCATATATTTTATGTTTTTATTGACTTATTTATTGATGAATTTTTCTTCTATTCATGATCCACCTTTTCACATTATCTTAGAGAATCACACTTTTTTTTTTTAAAAAAACAATTATAATGTGAAATATTATTAAAAAATAAAAGAAACTTTGGTGTGTGTATGAATAAAAAAATGTTCTGAAAATGACATTGAATAGAAATTTACATGTTAAACCACAAAAATAAAAAATATTCATAAATTTAATATTTTTGTTGAGAATTTTGTGTCAAGTAGAAATAAATTCAATTTAAAGTTTATTTTTTAACATAAAAACATGAATTAAAATCTATCATAATAAAATTTATTGTTTATTAGGTCTATTATTCTATGTATTTTGGAATAATCCATTATATTTAATCCTATATTCAAGATATATATGTTGAAAATATGAGTTAAAAATGTCACATTAACTAAAAATAAAAATAAAATTAATCTTATAAATCAATTTTATAAAATTAAATTAATCTTAAAGTATATCTCTTGATAATTTTAATTTTAACCTTTATTTGGATAAAAGTACGTCAATAAGACACGTATATTGATCTACCAAGTACAATGCTGAATTTCTAAGGTTTACCCTCCTTTTTTGGTAACCCATTTTCATTTCTACCATTGACATAACTTTTTAGAAAACACAACTCAGGTTTAAATAAGGCCGCCAAGAGTCCTTTCATATTTTTCGTAATTTTTTCCAAGCAATGAATACATACCTAACAATTTACAATTTCCTTAATAACACCATCATGAATCAATGTGAGCACATTTACCTTGTCTTACAAGATTTGTATGTATTGTGGACCCCTCTATCCAATAATTCCACAATGCATAATTTAAGATCACCATACTTGTGCTTTCTTCCTATTCCAAAATACCTTTTACACAAATGTCAAATTACACAAGGTTCCAAAAGTAAGAAGTTGGTAAGTTCTTACTTTTCTGCCAGGTTAGGGAAAATGAAAAAGTCTCATGAAAAAAGTTTCACAGAATCTGCACCAGTATCATAAATGGAGGGTGTCATCTGTATGATCCAATATCAAAATGTTCAAACACATTTTCTCATTTAAGACTTAGCTACCCCACTTTTTCCCTTCTCTTCCTATTAATTACCCTTCTTTATCTCACTCATCAACCTTTCTCTCTATCTTATTTAAATCTCCACACAACAGGAATGCTTTTCTCCAACATGTTAAATTTACCCTGATCATCTCAAACCTCTCTCCAACGCCAACAACAACAACAACAATGGCAAGAAAATCCTTAGCCTGCTCCTTGCTTTTGGGGATGGCTTGTTCCATAGTAATTGGTGCATATGAAGACAGCTTGTATCCCAGAACAATTTCCAGTGACAATTATCATGAAGCAATACAACGTTTGCAGTCATTTAAGTCCTCTTTAACTACACCTGATTCCATTGCTTCTGCACCATCTTTATCACCCTTCTCATCTCTTTCTGCTCCTGTTCCTGTTCCTGCTCCTTCTCCTCTCTCACTTCAGGTAGCTCAATACACCCTTTTAGTCTCTTTTGTGGTAAAATATCAAATGTTTGATATTTTTTGTCATGCAGGGAGTGAACTATCCACGTGTGTACCATGTAACATCTTATGGTGCGGATCCAACTGGTAGTTCAGATAGCACTGAAGCACTCCTTGCAGCCATAGAAGATGCAGCCAAGGGTCCCAGTGAAGGATATTTGATGCAAGGCATCAAAAATCTTGGAGGCTCCCAGATTAATCTTGAGGGTGGAAATTACTTGATCAGCCAGCCACTGCGGTTGCCGGTGGCCGGAGTGGGGAACCTTATGGTATGCCTGTAGAAACCATTCTAGTTGTTAACTTCATTCATGAACGACTTTCTCTATGCAAATATAACTACTACCAATAAGTTATTCATTAGTGTAAAATATGAAAAGTACCTTCCAAAGTTTGTATGCTCATTACTTTTTGCCAATTGGCATTTTGTTAGTGCATTGTAATACTTTATAGTTGAGCCAAATTTAATTTGGAGGCTGGTGGTCCATGTTTTGTTCAGGATGGTGAAGCAGTTGGTCTAACTTGACTTAGAAAATAAGACTATTGCAATTAAGACTTTTGAAGAATCACTTCCTTCTTCAACCGATCCTTTATTGTCACTACTTTCTGTTCTTTTCTGAAATGGGTTTTTTCTTTTAATTTCAACCAGTATATATTACTTTAGATTGCGGAAAAGTCAAGGAAAACTGCACTGTTTTTTCTATTTGTTTATTTTAATAAGACATCCATCAAGAGATTCAAGTTTTTTACAGCTCATTTTGTACTTTGATGAAAAAATGCAGATACATGGGGGGACGATAAGAGCCTCAGATGGTTTTCCAGCAGATAGCTATATCATTGATTTGTCACCCTCTTCCAACGAAGGAAACATAAATAGTTCTTCAGATTCCTACAATTTTGAGTACATAACTCTCAAAGATCTCTTGTTGGACTCAAACTTTAGGGGAGGAGGCATTTCAGTGATAAACTCACTTCGGATTAGCATAGACAATTGTTACATCACACATTTCACCACTAATGGAATTTTAGTGGAAAAAGGCCATGAAACCTACATCAGAAACACTTTCCTTGGTCAGCATATAACTGCTGGTGGGGACAAAAATGAAAGAAACTTCTCAGGCACAGGAATAAACCTCCAGGGTAATGACAATGCCGTCACAGATGTTGTAATTTTCTCTGCTGCTATAGGAATAATTGTTACTGGTCAAGCCAACGCATTTTCTGGTGTACATTGTTACAACAAGGCCACTGGCTTTGGAGGTACAGGGATTTATTTGAAACTACCTGGATTAACACAAACTAGAATTGTGAATTCTTACATGGATTACACGAATATCGTGGTTGAAGACCCTGTTCAGTTCCATGTTTCTAGTTGTTTCTTCCTTGGTGATGCCAACATTGTCCTAAAGTCTAAGAATGGGGTTATAAATGGTGTTGATATTGTTGATAACTTGTTCTCGGGTTCCGATCATGGGGTTGAAATTGTTCAGCTGGACCAATCCAATAATCCTTTCCATCAAATTGAACGAGTTACTGTTGACAGAAACAATGCAAGAGGGATGAAGTTAAAGGCCACAGTTGCAAAAGGGTCCATGCAAGGGAATGGAACCTCATGGACCGTTGATTTTAACAATGTTTTACTTTTTCCCAACCTTATAAAACATGTTCAGTACTCTCTAAGCACCCCTGGCAGTACCTTCCCGAATCATATTCTACGGAATGTGTCTGAGAATCGTGTTGTGATTGAAACAAACGAAGCAGTGCCTGCCAGTGTTTTTGTAACGGTGGATCAAAGTGAGACAAGTTGAAGATGGTTGGAAGCTGGTGACCAAAAACTTTGGTCAAGAGTCTTGGCTCAAGAGGGAATTGTGCATACCTTAATTGTGAACTTTTTCTTTCTTTTGATCAATTTAAAGTAATAGTACCATATACTGAACACTGCTATAGGTTTAGAAGATTCAAATAGACTCAGCCACACATTATTATATTGTAATTGAAAGAAAAGCATTCCATAGAAGATATACTTCTTCAACAGTTCGTTTTTGTAAAACTAATCTCAGGTTGAATCAGTACCACAATCTTTTCACACTGTTGATATAAAAATCTCATTTAACTATTCCATCAAAAGTTTTATGGTGTGTAATGAGTACAGAATCTAAAAATCTCAATCGCTTGAAAGTAGGCTTAGAAAATAATTACAAAAATGTTCTTTCTAGAAAATTTCAACCATTTTTTCTATTTAAACCCAAGTTCCAAAATGCTCAATAGAAAGACTGATGGCTACCTACTAACCAATGGTTCGTGATTTTTGCCCCATCTTTTGTTCTGCACCCTAGAAAAAGTCTCATCTCTCTTTTGATACAGAACAAGAAAATTAAATATTGTACGTGCCAATCTGGGAAATAAATTTTGAATTGGGCTGATCTAAAAGAAAAAAAAATTGAATTGGGCTGATCTTTATATTTGCACTGTCTGCACTTTTTGTAACTTTTTTTTAAAAAAAAATGCTTCTTTACGAAAATTAATTTATATTAAATATAACTACATGGTAAAATCTAGTTTCGAAATAGGGAATCATAATATTTTTCAAATTGTGCCATCTAAAAATCTGAAAAAAATAAATCTTTTTCAAGAACCCATATATGTACATAAAATAAAGCACATGGGGAGGAAGAAATTCTTATACTATGTTTGACTCTCAAACATGCAAGACAAACAACATTTTCGAAGAAAACCAGAATAGTACATATAAAACAATTCCAAATGACTCAAAAAGTGACATATAAAACATTGGATTGACTCATGGTGCTCCCTGTATATATGTTTCCTGGTAGAAGTTGGGAGATCATGGATTTGAATACTGCACCAGTCTTTCCCTTCCTCTTAAAAGAACCATGATTTTGCGTTTGGTTGTTACCTTGGAAATTTAATGTGACATTGCAACCTGTGCAACGTGTAGCATGTGGATGAACAGGTTATAGAACTAGAAAAGACAGCTCCATTTCAGGTCTTAGATTTTGGGTTTAATGTTAGGATGAAGTTGGACGTGACATGATAACCATCTGGTGTGAGAAACCAAACATGCACCTAACTTGATCGTGTCACGTATTAAGAACTAGAAAAGAGGGTTCTGCTTGGAGTCGAAGCAAGCAAGAATATTGGAAAAGTCCTTCACACCTATCGCTCCTTCCATGACGTCTCTTAGACTCAAACTCACGACCTTCCAACGCAAGGTTTGGTACACTCTCTTACATCTCCAACCACGACCTTGATGTTTCACTCTCAACCTACCTTTTCTTATAAACCACCTTCTCCTATTCCACTCTTCCCCACCACTCCGTAACTTCCATTGCCTTGCCTTGCCATGGCCTCAAACTCCATGGCTGGCTTCATCACCGGTTCTCATGCTCATTCTTCACGTGATTCCAAGGAGGTATGTGCTCATCTTCATGTCCCATTAATCCTATAACATGTTTGTTTTCCATGCTGGTGGTTCCTAACACGTCAGATTTTGTTTCTCTGCAGCATCAGGTCCCTACCCGTCAAACTTCATCAAAAACATGTCGTGTCTGTGGTGATGAGATTGGATATAAAGAAAATGGAGAACTGTTTGTGGCTTGTCATGTGTGTGGATTTCCTGTGTGTCGACCATGTTATGAGTATGAGAGGAGTGAAGGAAACCAGAGCTGTCCACAATGCAACACTCGCTATAAGCGCCACAAAGGTTAGCTTAGTTCCATGTTTTTGTACGTTTTATTGTAATGGAAGACTTTAGATATATAGTTTCTTTGACTGTTTCTGATAGTTTTTATTAAGATTGAAGTTTCAGTTGGATTATATATATTGGTATATCGTACAACTTTTAGTTTTTTCATCAAAAATTAGTGTTGTTTGTTCCCATAAGACATTTTCAAATGAACGTAAAAGGATATAAGAGCAATTACAATTGGTAGAAACATAATATTCTGAAGATTTTCCATCACATTATGTACATTTTCTTAGAAAGTTGTAAAATCTTTATTACAAAACTTGATTATTACTGAAGTTCCAATTTGGAATTTAGAATAACAGAAAACGAATCTAAACTAATTTTGTAAGTTTGTGATACCTTGGTTTTTCTAAACCGTGGATGGTGCCTTCTGTGTAGGTTGTCCTAGAGTGGCTGGAGATGAAGAAGATAACTTCGATGCTGATGATTTTGATGATGAGTTTCCAATTAAGAATCACCGAGAAGATCTAGATCGGGAACACGATGTTAACCATGTGGTGATTTCTTATACTGAATCAAGCTTCTATAAATAAGTGAAATGTGAAAATTAAATAATCTTTTATGTATCTCAAGAAATTTGTTTGGCTAAAATGAATGACCGGAGAGATATTTTGTAATTTTTCCAGGGAAATGGGGACTATAATCAAGAGAAATTGCATCCGAATGGTCAAGCTTTCTCTTCAGCTGGGAGTGGTGAGAAACTTGTTAAATTGCTAATTATCTATTATGATGCGTTTTCTTTTTGGGTATTCTCTTTTGTTTATGTGTTGATCTATTGTTCAATAGTTACTGGCAAGGATTTTGATGGGGACAAAGATTTCTACAGCAATGCAGAATGGCAAGAAAGAGTAGAGAAATGGAAAGTCAGGCAAGAAAAAAGAGGTCTTCTAAACAAAGAAGAGGGAAAAGAAGACCAAGGTGAAGATGATGATTACATGTAAGTGATCTCTTCGATTGCTTTTTCCAGTGGATAACAAAGCCTTAACATGTGTACATTAGATTGTTTCCTTATGTTTCTTTTTCATGAATGCTAAACAATGCAAAGAATCAACTACATACATTTGTGTACCTTAAATAGTATTTTTCTCCCTATAAAATACAAGGATTATTATCTATATGTAATAGTCACATGGCTCCTAAAATATTCAATACAACATACATTGATCTTCATGTGTATTTGTTAAGAATGTACACAAAAATAAAGTAGAGCACAACACAATATTTTTACTGGAACTGATGTGCTTTTGTCACCTTACAGTTTGGCTGAAGCTAGACAACCATTGTGGCGCAAGGTTCCAATATCTTCAAGCTTAATCAATCCATACCGCATAGTGATTGTGACTAGGCTGGTCATCCTTGCTTTCTTCTTTAGATTCCGAATCTTAACTCCAGCAAATGATGCATATGCCTTGTGGCTAATCTCTGTTATATGTGAGATATGGTTTGCACTGTCATGGATTCTTGATCAGTTCCCCAAGTGGTTCCCCATCACTCGAGAGACTTACTTGGATCGCTTGGCCTTAAGGTTTGAGCGTGAAGGGGAACCTAACCAACTAGCTCCAGTTGATTTCTTTGTGAGTACTGTGGACCCTCTGAAGGAACCTCCCATTATAACAGCCAACACTGTCCTTTCAATCCTCGCTGTTGACTACCCTGTTGACAAGGTCAGCTGCTATGTCTCAGATGATGGTGCATCCATGCTTCTGTTTGATTCCTTGGCAGAAACTGCTGAGTTTGCAAGAAGATGGGTTCCCTTTTGCAAGAAGTATAACATAGAGCCAAGGGCTCCCGAGTTTTACTTTTCTCAGAAAATTGATTACTTAAAAGATAAGGTGCAACCTACGTTTGTGAAGGAAAGAAGGTCCATGAAGGTGTGATATACTTGAGCTAAACAAGTTGTTTCTGGTTTTATTTTTCTAGTGTCAACATGCTTAGAGGCTTGTGGTAAAACTTGTGTGTTTGCTCCACTGCAGAGGGAATATGAAGAGTTTAAGGTGAAAATTAATTCTTTGGTAGCAAAGGCTCAAAAGAAACCTGAGGAAGGGTGGGTGATGCAGGATGGAACTCCATGGCCAGGGAACAACACTCGTGATCATCCAGGAATGATTCAGGTTTGACTATTAAATCCTCTTGTTAGTTCTTTCTTTTAGGTACTTTTCCTTATCTTGCAATCAGGGAACAGAACAAACTACAATAGAAGTGCCTTGCATTTATGCATGATCAGTAGCCATTGAACAATGCTCCCTTCCCTTTTGCTTCTTAGATAGTAGATTTTAAAGGAAAACATGGGACTTATTTATTACACTTTTTCTTCAAATGTCAACATGATGTTTACTGTTGAAAAGTTTTACATTTTGTACCTTAATTCCTAGGATGCAACTTAAATAGTTTTGAGCAACTTTACTTGAAATTCATTGGTTTGAAGATGAAATCTATTATATGGCCTCTCCCTATATCAAATTTTCTAGGCTTGCTTGATTAATAATTAGTATCAATTATTATCAGGAATAATTGTCATCAACTGATATGGCTCCTGGACTTACTTTGCAGGTATATTTAGGAAGTGCTGGTGCACTAGATGTTGAAGGCAAGGAATTGCCACGACTTGTGTATATTTCACGTGAAAAACGACCTGGTTATCCACACCACAAGAAGGCCGGTGCCATGAATGCTTTGGTAAGAACAAAAACTTGATATTGTATTATTTAGTTCTAATAGACCGAAACATTAGAAACTGATTTTTAACTCTTCTACTGTTGTGTATCCTCCAAAGGTTCGAGTTTCTGCTGTGCTTACGAATGCACCATTCATGTTGAATTTGGATTGTGATCACTACGTCAATAATAGCAAGGCAGTAAGAGAGGCTATGTGCTTTTTAATGGACCCCAACCTTGGGAAGAAGTTGTGCTATGTTCAATTTCCACAAAGATTTGATGGTATTGATCGCCATGATAGATATGCTAATCGCAACACTGTGTTCTTTGATGTAAGATCATTCTACTAAAAATTAATTTCACAAGTATGTGCAAATTTTATCTCAATGGCTGATTTTGAACGATTTATCTTCAATATTGCTTTCATTATAGATCAACATGAAAGGGCTTGACGGGATTCAAGGTCCAGTATATGTTGGTACTGGAACTGTGTTCAACAGGCAGGCATTGTATGGTTACGATCCACCCGTGTCGGAGAAAAGACCAAAGATGCATTGTGACTGTTGGCCATCATGGTGTTGCTTTTGTTGTGGTGGTTCAAGAAAGTCCAAGTCAAAAAAGAAATCAGGAAAAGGTCTCTTCAGTGTGTTCTCCAAGAACAAAAACAAAAAGAAAATGATGGGGAAAGATTATGTTAGAAAAGGGTCAGGGTCCATGTTTGATCTTGAAGAGATTGAAGAAGGGCTTGAAGGGTATGAGGACTTGGAGAAATCATCCCTCATGTCCCAGAAAAGTTTTGAGAAACGATTCGGGCAATCACCAGTCTTCATTGCTTCCACCTTGATGGAAAATGGAGGACTTCCAGAAGGCACAAATAGCCAATCATTGGTCAAGGAGGCCATTCATGTTATAAGCTGTGGTTATGAAGAGAAGACTGAATGGGGAAAAGAGGTAAAGCCATTCATCTCAAAACAATGCAACATTTGGATTTTCTTCATGCTTTGCACATTAGATAGGCTAATAAATTTTAGTTTAAACAATTCACTTGATCTTTGTATTGATGATGTTCCTATTAAGTTTTGGCAAATGTGTTTCTTCTACAGATTGGTTGGATTTATGGGTCAGTCACAGAAGATATTTTGACTGGATTCAAGATGCATTGTAGAGGATGGAAATCAGTATATTGCATGCCAAAGAGACCAGCTTTCAAGGGATCTGCCCCAATAAATCTATCAGATAGGTTGCACCAAGTTCTGAGGTGGGCTCTTGGTTCTGTTGAGATTTTCCTTAGTCGCCACTGCCCCTTGTGGTATGGTTATGGAGGAAAACTCAAGTACCTAGAGAGACTAGCTTACACGAATACCATTGTTTATCCATTCACCTCCATTCCTCTTCTTGCCTACTGCACAATTCCTGCTGTGTGTCTCTTGACTGGAAAGTTCATCATTCCCACTGTAAGTACCACACAACACAACCATAAAGGAAAAAACGTATATACAGTTTCTTAGGTGCCTTTTGGTGTTGCTCTGCAACTATATTGACCTTTAATGCAATCTTCTATAATACTTCAATCTTTTATTGGAGAATAGTACCGAAGACCTACAGAATGCATCTAGTTTTGTCCAAATAAAATTTGCTTGTGATTACTAAGATTGATCATCTGCTTTCACCTATGATTAACATAACAAGAAGAAAATGGAAGGTCAATACATATTCTGAATATGAGCTTGTTTTTTCTTGTGTACAGCTGACAAACCTTGCTAGCGTTTGGTTTATGGCTCTTTTTATCTCCATCATTTTAACAAGTGTGCTTGAGCTCCGATGGAGTGGCGTTACAATTGAAGCCCTGTGGAGAAATGAGCAATTTTGGGTGATTGGAGGCGTTTCTGCTCACCTTTTTGCTGTGTTTCAAGGTCTGCTCAAAGTTCTTGCTGGAGTAGACACGAATTTCACAGTGACAGCAAAAGCAGCAGAAGACACTGAGTTTGGAGAGCTCTATCTCTTTAAGTGGACCACTCTTCTGATCCCTCCAACCACTCTGATAATCTTGAACATTGTTGGTGTTGTGGCTGGAGTGTCTGATGCAATAAACAATGGGTATGGTTCATGGGGACCTCTGTTTGGGAAGTTGTTCTTTGCCTTTTGGGTCATTGTTCACTTGTACCCTTTCCTCAAAGGTCTAATGGGAAAGCAAAACAGGACTCCTACCATTGTGGTGTTGTGGTCAATCCTTCTAGCATCTATTTTCTCATTGATTTGGGTCAGGATTGATCCCTTCTTGCCCAAGCAAACAGGTCCTGTGCTTAAACAATGTGGGGTGGAATGCTGAGACTGTCAATGCTCCAAACTCATTTGACGAGTAATGGCACTTTTGTGCATCATTTTATTTTTCTTATTGCTATTGAGTGGTTTGCTTTGATGAGAACAATTATCTCTGTACATATATAGTCTTCTTGAAGGAGAAAATTTGAGTCTGATTGGAATGTATTCATTTCATCATACAACAGAACCATATATCATACCAATGTCATTGTTTGGAAAAAACTTATATTGAGTTTTGATGATAGCAGTTGATTTTTCATCTATTAGAACTTCATTCTTGAGAATAAGACTCTGTTTTTTGCCAACTTCATATGAACTTGCTGCAGAGGGCCAGAGCAAAGTCCAAATTATCTTATTTATAACTGAAATAATGATATATGAAATCCAATGTTTCAAAAAGATTACTTAATCCTGGTTTTCATTTTTACATCAGTTGGCACACTTTTATAAATGAATTGATAAAAATAATACTTTTCAGGTTAAATATATAATTTATTCCTTGTATATGTAGTGAACATTGTCAATTTGATCTGTGCAAGAACTTATTAAGTGGTTCCTATATGTACAAAATGTTCTATCATATGATTGAACAAATTAGGAAAGCTATACCCACATAAAAAAGGCGATACTTTAATATTGCACACACTCATAACTCGTCTTATATGTATAAAGATCAACATAATATGTAAAAGAAGAAAAATGAGAAATTGACAACTTTTCTCTGATCTACAACAAATTAATAACTCTTTTGTAATAATAAAATTTAAAAATCATCTTCCACTCATATCCATACCCTTGTAAAAGGAAAATAACATTTTAACATCATTTTTTTTGACACTGCACACGTGTCAAAATGTGGTTGGACGATTTCAAATTAAAAAAATAAACTTTAGTTTTTCTCTTCCAAATATACCCCTGACTCAACTTTTTTAATTTGAAATCGTCCAATCGCATTTTGACACGTGTGCAATGTCAAAATAGTGTCAAAAAATGGTGTTAAAATATCATTTTCCCTTGTAAAAAGATTGTATATATACAAAATAAAAAATTCGGAAACAGTATAACTGATGAAAAGAATATTTTTTTTTTCTGAAAGAAAGAGCAGGTTACCGTTGGAATGCATTTAATTGTGAAGCGTGGGTGTCTTTATAAAAGCTCATGAGGAACATGCGCAAGGACAGGGACAAGTCAAAAGCATGTTTCAGAAAAGAGGAAGAAATGAAGTGTCTTGAAGTGCTTATAGCTACCCCTTCAGAGTGTCTGTCTGTTCTTAATGTTTCTTCGACAAACCAAATTCTACACTGTAAATTTGTTTCCACCCTCCCAAAACTATGAGATGCTCAATGTTGGTATATCTCTTTCTGGTAGCACAAGAAGTCACATGCTTCGACAAACATGCACCACCATTGTCCCATTTCAGGATCAAATTTAAGGATAGAATGGCCTTGGCCGTTGCCGTATCATCCCAGCCACCCTCTGCATCTCCATCTACCAAGATGGTATGTCATACTGTTTCTTTCTTTCTTTCTTTGTTACTATGCAGATTTTGGACTGAAAACATAGAAAAGGTTTTCTTTTTGTAAATGTTTTGTCTTTATTTGCATGGTGCTGGTTTTGTATATGGTTAGAGTGGGAGAGTGGTGTATCCAGCTGAGTATGGTGCAGACCCCACAGGGGAAGATGAGAGCAGTGATGCAATTGTGAAAGCTGTTGAAGATGCTTTTGGGATTGAGAGTGAAGTTGAGCTGGTAGCAGGAATTAGAGACCTTGGAGGGGTTTGATTGATCTGCAAGGTGGAAACTACAGAATCAGCAAGCCCATCAAATTTCCTTCTTCTGGGGGTGGCAATCTTGTGGTCAGCATTTCTCTCTTCTTCCTCTTTTCATGCTTAACTTTTTGGTATACTTTAGTGCCATACTTCTGTTCTCTTGATTTGGTGCCATACTTCTGTTCTCGAGTTACTTCCATTCTCTTGAGTTGGTGTTTACTTTCGTTGAAATGTATGAAGCTTAACATGAAACAAATTTGATAAAGAAAGAACCATATCAGCCATGAAACCAGCAATTACGTTTATTTAACTGAAACACCTGTATAATAAAAATGGCAAAAGGTTTATTATTACTAATGTCACCTGTTTTACTTTGTTTAGTAATAAAGGAAAACTTCAGTATTGTGACTTATGATATTGATAACATTAAATATTTTTTATTACAGGGCAGAGAAAAATGTAAGCGAGACATTTTTTCCCACATAAGAGGAAATTTTTTCTCTAACATGACAGCCGTTCAGTTTTGTTTTTACACTATGCATTACTTTTAACCCCAATTAACATATTTTGATAGCACACATTGACTATCATTGTGCCCGTCGTCTCCTGAAATGGCTGGCTGGTGTTGAACAATTTTTGTTCTTCTTCGTGTTAGAATAAATGTTACATTATATAAATAATAAATTATTTAACGAAAATATTTATTAATTTTATCTGTGGAAGACAAACATACTCCTGTAGAAGATGATTGCGGGCACATCTTATAATTATTGTTAAAACTGACGCATAACTCTTTCAGTCACTTCTGTAGTCACATCTCGTCCTAAATTTTGTACTAAGCTCCGTCCTAAGCTTTTTTTGAGATCTCTTCTGTTAGCCTTTGTTTATACTCTTGGTTGTGTACGTATGAAGTCTGATACGAGAAACTCCCAAAATAATCTCTAATGCCTACTCCAGTACCAGCAGCACGCACTCGTCCAGGGTGCTCAAATCGTCCAATTGCAGTGGTAAGAATATCCTGGCGACCCTCTAGAGTAAATTGACTTTGGGAGCTCTGTTCAACCAAGGAGTCCTGTAACATAAAAAAACACCATAATTCTTTACAAAGTTCAATGTAACATGTATAATGAAACTATTATTATTTTAGGAATAGTGATAACTTACAATTCTTTTAGATATTTCTCGTGCAGTCTCAGAAGAGTAGGTGTCTGATGATCTTAAACGAGTTAACTTCCACTTTTCATACCAAGAAGGTGGAGAAGGAGGCTGAGGGTGCCTACCACCCTCAAATGATGGTCTACCTTCTATCTTTTGCTTGAGGATTTTCTCCTCAAGCTTCCTATACCCACCACGAGATAATAAGTTAGGGTTTTTATTTTGAGCACTTATTCCTTGTGCTTTGGTTCTTATTTCCAGTCACATATAATTAATTAGTTCATATGATATAAATTTGTTAATGAGGAATTGAATAATATCAACAACTATATTAACTTGTCATGCTTCTAATGTCCAACTCTCTACAAAGAGGTGCCAAGTTTCCTCATCAATGGTCTTGTATTTTTTGCACATGCAGACTTATTTTTTTTGGCTCCAAATACATATCTCGATGTCAACTTAGTCTTAAAATCCCGAAATTTTTCAGCAATAGATTATAAACACTTATTTCTAAGTGTTGCGACATTTGGAATGACAAATGTCATTTGCAATAAACATAATGAAGTTGTACTAGTACAAAATTATCAATATAAACCAACTATAAATCAAATTATATTTATTAACTTACCAATAGATCATTCCATATAATGTTTTGATCAACCTCGAACACATGATCAAACGATGGAGTAAGAATATTAATCCTATCATGCGCCAATACTCCAAGGTATGATCTGAAGACATCTGCATTTTGGTAAGATGCCATGATAACAATTGATTTAACGTGTTTGTGTGTATATTTTGTGAACAAATCAACTCCTTCATAACTTTTACCTTGTTTTATTCTCAAGTTTAGTGTGTTTTCTAGTTTTCTTGTGTTTTATTTAGTATATGCTTGTTTTTACCTCTAATATCTTTGTTTGAGTGTGTGAAATAAATGAATAGGAAGCAATTCTAGTGGAGGAAAACAAACAAGAACTCAAGAGAACATGATTTTGGATAAGAAAAGATCAATTTGAAGCAAATACGCATGTTGGACACCTTTGGAGCAAGCGGATCTGTAGAGAAAGAGAAAAATATGCAATGCAGAAAAATCAGGCTCGGGCCCACCAAAAGGGGGCTGAGTGCCCCAGAAGGGGGCTGGGCGCCCTTCCATTTGCAGATTCACTACAGACTTGGCGCCTGGGCGCCCAAAAAGGGGGCTGGGTGCCCTTCAACTCGCAGATTCACCCAAAACTTCGCGCCTGGGCGCCCCAGAAGGGGGGCTAGGTAATGTGAATGTTTTGTTTGCTTCAAATTGATCTTTTTCTCTTTCTCTACAGATCTGCTTGCTCCAAAGGCGTCCAACATGGATATTTGCTTCAAATTGATCTTTTCTTATCCAAAAACATCTTTCCTTGAGTTATTGTTTGTTTTCCTCCACTAGAATTGCTTCCTATTCATTTATTTCACACACTCAAACAAAGAGATTAGAGGTAAAAACAAGCATATACTAATTAAATCACAAGAAAACTAGAAAACACACTAAAGTTGAGGATAAAACAAGGTAAAAGTTATGAAGAAGTTGATTTGTTCACAAAATACACACACAAACACGTTAAATCAACCGTTATCATGCCACACCAGTGATCACATTAACATCCAAAGGTGTTCTTTCACCACTATTTTTTCTGATCATCAATTGTCTCAACCTGGTGGCTCCTTTAGTAGGTCTGGATGAGGGAGTCTCATCCCCTGACAAATGTGGGTGGTCAACCATATATCTTTCAAAATAAATAACAACATGAAATATTAATAGAAGAGTTATGTAATATCATATAATTTAACAAAACATGTAATATGGGTCATATGAAATATTAATAAAAGTCTTATGTAATATTTATAAAAAACTTAATATTTGAAATTCATACATAAATATATGGATTGGTCAAATGTATATTCTCACATTATGATCTGACCGAATTGCATGAACATTGTCAACTAAAGGGTGGTCATCCAAATTTGTCGTTGTTTTAAATGAATGGTTGTCAGCAATATGAATATTAATCAGATTGTCTTCGTTAACTTCAATTTGTTTTTTTTTTCCTTGAAGAGAGACATACCAATGATCAAATGCAAGATCTTTGACATAAAAAACCTGAGATGCTTGATGTACTCTGATAAATTGTTCATCTTGATAACCAACATTTTGAAAATCAACTAGTGTCATACCTGATTCATCTATTTTCACACCACTCTTATTATCAAACCACTTACATTTGAACAATGGAACAAAAAACTTAGTGTAACCAACCTCTCATATCTCTTCTATTATACCATAATATCTCATTGATCCAAGTATAAGATTTTGGTCTTTTGATGTGGAGAATTTGAGCGACTCAACTTGTAGACTGACTCTAGTATTTTGTACTTTGCTTTTATCATCCAAAGTCTTCATATAGAATATGCAATTACTGATTTCATAACCTATACAACATACGATGTCAAACTTTAAACCATTTGCAAGCCACAACAAAGTTTGAGAAGAATGTGGCTCTTTGTCAACTTCAGATTTGAACCAAGACATAAATGTTCTGTTATGCTCCATCAACTGCCATTTCTCTTATTGTCTTGGATTTTTATTCTTCACAATGACGTTGTGTGCTTGCAAAAAAAGGGGACCACCTTATATGTGTCATTCAATATATAAAGATGTGGTTGCAACAATTCTTCGTGATCTTTCATCACCACATTCACACCTTGGATGCTTTTACTTGTAGAACATTTATTCAATCATGATGTGCGAGGAACTCCTATTGGATTTGTTGAAGTCATGTAATCTGAATAAGACTCGATACTTTCTTCAGCAATATACCTTTCAATTATTGAACCTTCAAGACGATATGAATTTTTAACGTACCATTTCAAAATCTTCATATAACGCTTAATAGGATACATCCATCTTAAGTATACCGGTCCGCACAACTTGATTTCTCTAAACAAATGAACAAGTAAATGTATCTATCGCAACCAGAATCGCGACGGGACGACGATCCAAAAAAGAAAACGGTTTTGAAAAAGTTTTTGGAGTCGCCACTGTAGTTTATTCTGGAAAACTACGGAAAGACCATAAAAAAATAAAGCATGGTCTACGAAAACCGGATTTTAGGTCCGGGAGTCAGTTACGTGTAGGGAAGGTACTAACACCCTACAACGCCTACCCGAAGGCAGTACCTTTAATTAAATACACGAATGATGATGTGAGTTTCAAAATGCTTAACTATATCCCCAAGAAAACAACACTTTAAAGAAACAAAAAATATATATATTTTTTAATTTTTGAGCCCGACATGGATTGACCTTGCTCCTATGTATTCTCAAAGTGAGAAATCAGGGTTATGTAATTCTAGCTGAAAGATTGTTTGTTGTTTGAAAGAGGGATGTTTCGTGTTTTGCTATTTTTATATGAGGAAGGGAAAAGGTTTCCAGCACAAGGACGACGCGTGTGGTCACACGTGTGTTTTATCCTTTAAAACATATTTTTGTATATTATTTTTTTAGAAGAAAGGAAAAAGGTTTCAGGCACAAGGACGACGCGTGCGGTCACACGTGTGCTTTAACCTTAAAAACATATTTTTATATATTATTTTTTAAAAGCATGGGAAAAGGTCTCCGGCACAAGGAGGACGCGTGCGGTAACACTTGTGCTTTAACCTTTAAAACATATTTTTGTATATTTTTAAAAGAAAGGAAAAAGGTTTCCAACACAAGGACGACGCGTGCGGTCACACATGTGCTTAACCTTTGAAACATTTTTTTGATTATTTTCTAAAAGAAAGAATGATATTAAGCACTAGGACGATGCGGACGATCACACGAGTGCTCATACAATTATTTACTTATTTAGGAAAATTTGAGAGTATTGAGTGTTAGGCTGATGCGGATGATCACACGAACACTCATACCATTATTTAATACTTTCTTATTTTTATTATTTTTTTACTTTTACTATTTTTTTTTGCAAATAGAACTTGTATCCACATTTCAAGTCTAAACACATGCAAACAAAGTATTTTGCTTGGTTACTCCGAAACACACGGGAACCATTTCTCCAAAACATTACAGCTAATTAAGAACCTATTCAACTATATAACAAACCCCTGCATAGTAAGGATGAAATTTTATAACAAAAAGTAAATTCATCTGAGAAATCAATTTGGAACTTTTTTTAACAAGCTAACAACTAATGCAGTAGCAAATAACATTGTCCATACGTTCTTAGTCTTGTCTCCTTTCTTCAACTTGTCTACCTTGTTCTTCTCCTCGTCATACAATTTCTTCATGTTTTCTTTCTCCATTTTCTCTTCCTCTAAAGCAGTTTTATAATACTCGACTTCTAAAAGATGCTTTCTTTCTCCATTTTCTCTTCCTCTAGAGCAGTTTTATAATTCTCAGCTTCTGAAAGGATGTTTTCTTTCTCCATTTTCTCTTCCTCTAGAGCAGTTTTATAATTCTCAGCTTCTGAAAGGATGCTTTCTTTCTCCATTTTCTCTTCCTCTAGAGCAGTTTTATAATTCTCAGCTTCTGAAAGGATGCTTTCTTTCTCCATTTTCTCTTCCTCTAGAGTAGTTTTATAATTCTCGACTTCTGAAAGGATGTTTTCTTTCAGAACTTTCTCTACATTCTTTTCCTCTATAAGCTTCTTGTTTTCTTCTTTAAGCTTGTTGATTCTCTACTTCATCAGGTTGGTTCGAAAAGTTGAAGTCACTGTATTTTCACTGTGGATGGCCACGAATTTGCCGCAGGAGCGGCTTAACTCTGACTGGAGAGTGTCAATATTTCGGAGACACTCTTGAATATCTTCGAGAGAGGAATCGTCACTTGCCATGGTTTGTGTTTAGGAAAATGAGTGCCCTAGTTTGGTGTCATCTGGTCTTAGGAGGATCAGGAGGATACTTTCTTAAGATGGTGCAAATGTAACATGGATGTGGCACCGGATAGGTTACAACTGCAGAGCATGGCGAAAAATGAGTCAAAATCATTCAAAGAGTATGCCCAAAGGTGGAAAGAGTGTTACTCAAGGAAAGTCTCTTATGAGTGAAAACGAGATGGTTGACACATTCCTAAATACTCTGTAATCACCCTTTTGTGAGACTATGACGAGCAGTGTTTCCCTAAACTTTGCAAACTTGGTGATAATTAGATAAAGAATTGAAATTGGTGTGAGGATTCGAAAGATCGCGCAAAGTCATACTATGACGGCAAATGTGAACAAGTCGGATTTAAGCTTGGGAAGAAGATAGAAGACGAAAGAAAAAAAAAAGAAGAAAAGGCAAACCCAAAAAAAGGAAGAAGAAAAAATTGAAAAACAAAAATAAGATGAAGGCAATCTTGAGTCATTTGTCTTTCATGCAAGTCGTCAAACTCTTGTTCTTTTGAAAATAGCAAAAAAAGTGAATAATCAAAAAGAAAAATTGTGGTTTCAGACTTTTTCGAGGTCAAATGTGTAATAAAAAATAACAATTTGACGTTTTTTCTCGAGATGTTTGTGCACATGTTGCTTGAAAACCTTCACCTTTCACTTTTCCAAAATAAAGCATCTTCTCCAACAAACACTGTCATTGCCCTCAGTAACAAAAACCTTTACACTAGGGCAAATTGACTTCGCCAAAGTTATCCTCGCTTACGTTAGTTGGGTGATCCCTGAATCCATTGAGGCAAACAAAAGAACAAAAGAATTGTAAAAAAAAAAATAAGTCCACTAGATTGAAAACCCGAAAGGGCAGTCTAGAAAGAAAAAAGAAAAACGACTCATTTGAGGTCATCTAATCATATAATTAATCTTTTGAAAATAAAGCAATCAGAGTTCAAAGTGATGTGTGGGCTTCGTTTCTTTATCTAAAAAGCAAAAATATATCCATTGTCACCCCGTTTGAGCCAAAAATAAATTCGTTTTCAAAAATTTTCCCAAACAAGGGTTATCGTCAGTAGGAGTCAACTCGAGATGCAAATGAAGAGCACTCATCAAACAAAGAGAATCCATCAAATAGAGTGAATAAAAAAACAAAAAGAACAAAAAAATCACAAAGTGAAGTTGAGCAAAAAGAATGAAAATCAAAGTTCAAGAAAAAGCAAAGTGTTCAAAAAGTCAAATAGTTGATGCAATGCCTAGATGATAATCCTTGTTCCAAAAAATATAACCGACAAACATTCATTTGAGCCTTTATACCCTTTCTTCTAATACCTTTTAGCCTTTAGCCACGTTATAAGCCTAATAAAGTCCACACAGATTGGATGATATTTGCTCAAATTTTCATAAAGCTTAATTTTGCGATAAGACGAAATGACTTTCAATGTATCGTAAAAAAAAAGTTGAAAATGAATGATTGAAAACAAGAAAAAAGAGAGAAAAAAGCAATGTCTAAGAAGAGGAGATCTCCCTACCAATTAGCAAGAAGCGTGCAAAGAAAAAAAAGAAAATCAAACCAATTGGGGCCATCCTTTTAGCCGATTCTTTTCATGCCCACTATCTTTTCCGAATAGAACCTCCATCCCAACTCACGCATAATACCTAAATCAGCGGGCACCATCACGTCTTCATCCACCACCATATCCAAACCCCAGCTCATTTTCCCAAACACAAACCATGGCGAGTGACGATTCCTCTCTCGAAGATATTCAAGAGTGTCTCCGAAATATTGACACTCTCTAGTCAAACTTAAGCTGCTCCTGCGACAAATTCGTGGCCATCCATAGTGAAAATACGGTGACTTCAACTTTCCGGACCAACCTGATGAAGGAGAGAAGCAACAAGCTTGAAGAAGAAAACAAGAAGCTTGTAAAGGAAAAGAATGTAGAGAAAGTTTTGAAAGGATATCCTTTCAGAAGTCGAGAATTATAAAACTACTCTAGAGGAAGAGAAAATGGAGAAAGAAAGCATCCTTTCAGAAGCTGAGAATTATAAAACTGCTCTAGAGGAAGAGAAAATGGAGAAAGAAAGC